>NC_091240.1:17640260-17926238 GCF_040958095.1 Procambarus clarkii | reverse complement strand
TGCACGTATTCGCAGTTTGAAATTACGACTTTTTATACCCAACATATGCCAAGTACTAAAAGCGGCGTTTGGTCACATCTGTCCCAATCCCCCTGCAGTTTTCAAAATATCCCGAACATCTCAATTTCGAGGCCTGAGCCATATTTTGGAGCCAAATTCTGGCTCTCTGCACGTATTCGCAGTTTGAAATTGCGAATTTTTTATGCCCAACATATGCCAAGTACGGAAAGCGGCGTTTGGTCACATTTGTCCCAAACCTCCCTACAGTTTTCTAACTATTCCAAACATCCCAATATCTAGGCCTGAGTCATATTTTGGAGCCAACGTCTGGCTCTCTGCACGTATTCATATTTTGATATTACGACTTTTTGTACCCAACATATGCCAAGTACTGAAAGTGGCAGTGAGTCACATTTTGCGCAAACTCCCCTGCAGTTTTTAAAATATCCCAAACATCCCAATTTCGAGGCCTGAGCCATATTTTGTAGCCAAATTCTGGCTCTCTGCACGTATTCGCAGTTTGAAATTACGACTTTTTATACCGAACATATGCCAAGTACTGAAAGCGGCGTTTGGTCACATTTGTCCCAAAGCTCCCTGCAGTTTTTAAATATCCCAAACATTTGGCAATTTCGAGGCCTGAGCCATATTTTGTAGTTAAATTCTGGCTCTCTGCACGTATTCGCAGTTTGAAATTACGACTTTTTATACCCAACATATGCCAAGTACTAAAAGCGGCGTTGGTTACATCTGTCCCAATCCCCCCTGCACTTTTAAAAATATCCCAAACATCTCAATTTCGAGGCCTGAGCCATATTTTGGAGCCAAATTCTGGCTCTCTGCACGTATTCGCAGTTTGAAATTACGACTTTTTATACCCAACATATGCCAAGTCCTGAAAGTGGCAGTGAGTCACATTTTGAACAAAGTCCCCTGCAGTTTTCGAAATATTCCAAATATCCATATTTCGAAGCCTGAGCCATGTTTGGAGCAAAATGCTGGCTCTCTGCACGTATTCGCAGTTTGAAATTGCGACTTGTTTATACCCAACATATGCCAAGTACTGAAAGCGGCGTTTGGTCACATTTGACCCAATCCTCCCTGCAATTATCTATATATCGCAAACATCCCAATATCGTGGCCTGAGTCATATTTTGGAGCCAACGTCTGGCTCTCTGCACGTATTCATATTTTGATATTACGACTTTTTATACCCAACATATGCCATGTCCTGAAAGTGGCAATGAGTCACATTTTGAACAAACTCCCCTGCAGTTTTCAAAATATCCCAAACATCCCTATTTCGAGGCCTGAGCCATATTTTGGAGCCAAATTCTGGCTCTATGCACGTATTCGCAGATTGAATTTATGATTTTTATACCCAACATATGCCAAGTCCTGAAAGTAGCAGTGAGTCACATTTTGCACAAACTCCCCTGCAGTATTCGAAATATCCCAAATATCCCTATTTCGAGGCCTGAGCCATATTTTGGAGCCAAATTCTGGCTCTCTGCACGTATTCGCAGTTTGAAATTACGACTTTTTATACCCAATATATGCCTAGTACTGAAAGCAGCAATGAGTCACATTTTGCACAAACTCCCCTGCAGTTTTTAAAATATCCCAAATATCCCAATTTCGAGCCCTTAGCCATGTTTTGGAGCCAAATTCTGGCTCTTTGCACGTATTCGCAGTTTGAAATTGCGACTTTTTTATAACCAACATATGCCCAGTACTGAAAGGGGCGTTTGGTCACATTTGACCCAATCCTCCCTGCAATTTTCTATATATCCCAAACATCCCAATATCGTGGCCCGAGTCATATTTTGGAGCCAACGTCTGGCTCTCTGCACGTATCGCAGTTTGAAATTGCGACTTTTTTATACCCAACATATGCCAAGTACTGAAAGTGGCAGTGAGTCACAATTTGCGCAAACTCCCCTGCAGTTCTCAAAATATCCCAAACATCCCAATTTCGAGGCCTGAGCCATATTTTGTAGCCAAATTCTGGCTCTCTTCACGTATTCGCAGTTTGAAATTACGACTTTTATACCCAATATCTTCCAAGTACTGAAAGCAGCAGTGAGTCACATTTGCACAAACTCCCCTGCAGTTTTCAAAATATCCCAAATATCCCAATTTCGAGGCCTGAGCCATATTTTGGAGCCAAATTCTGGCTCTCTGCACGTATTCGCATTTTGAAATTACGACTTTTTTATACCCAACATATGCCAATGCGTTTGGTCACATTTGTCTCAATCCCCCTGCAGTTTTCAAAATATCCCAAACATCCCAATTTCGAGGCCTGAGCCATATTTTGTAGCCAAATTCTGGTTCTCTGCACGTATTCATATTTTGATATTACGACTTTTTATACCCAACATATGCCAAGTACTGAAAGTGGCAGTGAGTCACATTTTGCGCAAACTCCCCTGCAGTTTTCAAAATATCCCAAAAATCCCAATTTCGAGGCCTGAGCCATATTTTGTAGCCAAATTCTGGCTCTCTGCACGTATTCGCAGTTTGAAATTACGACTTTTTATACCCAACATATGCCAAGTACTAAAAGCGGCGTTTGGTCACATCTGTCCCAATCCCCCTGCAGTTTTCAAAATATCCCGAACATCTCAATTTCGAGGCCTGAGCCATATTTTGGAGCCAAATTCTGGCTCTCTGCACGTATTCGCAGTTTGAAATTGCGAATTTTTTATGCCCAACATATGCCAAGTACGGAAAGCGGCGTTTGGTCACATTTGTCCCAAACCTCCCTACAGTTTTCTAACTATTCCAAACATCCCAATATCTAGGCCTGAGTCATATTTTGGAGCCAACGTCTGGCTCTCTGCACGTATTCATATTTTGATATTACGACTTTTTGTACCCAACATATGCCAAGTACTGAAAGTGGCAGTGAGTCACATTTTGCGCAAACTCCCCTGCAGTTTTTAAAATATCCCAAACATCCCAATTTCGAGGCCTGAGCCATATTTTGTAGCCAAATTCTGGCTCTCTGCACGTATTCGCAGTTTGAAATTACGACTTTTTATACCGAACATATGCCAAGTACTGAAAGCGGCGTTTGGTCACATTTGTCCCAAAGCTCCCTGCAGTTTTTAAAATATCCCAAACATTTCGCAATTTCGAGGCCTGAGCCATATTTTGTAGTTAAATTCTGGCTCTCTGCACGTATTCGCAGTTTGAAATTACGACTTTTTATACCCAACATATGCCAAGTACTAAAAGCGGCGTTTGGTTACATCTGTCCCAATCCCCCCTGCACTTTTAAAAATATCCCAAACATCTCAATTTCGAGGCCTGAGCCATATTTTGGAGCCAAATTCTGGCTCTCTGCACGTATTCGCAGTTTGAAATGACGACTTTTTATACCCAACATATGCCAAGTCCTGAAAGTGGCAGTGAGTCACATTTTGAACAAAGTCCCCTGCAGTTTTCGAAATATTCCAAATATCCATATTTCGAAGCCTGAGCCATATTTTGGAGCCAAATTCTGGCTCTCTGCACGTATTCGCAGTTTGAAATTACGACTTTTTATACCCAACATATGCCAAGTACTGAAAGCAGCAGTGAGTCACATTTTGCACAAACTCCCCTGCAGTTTTCAAAATATCCCAAATATCCCAATTTCGAGGCCTTAGCCATGTTTTGGAGCAAAATGCTGGCTCTCTGCACGTATTCGCAGTTTGAAATTGCGACTTGTTTATACCCAACATATGCCAAGTACTGAAAGCGGCGTTTGGTCACATTTGACCCAATCCTCCCTGCAATTATCTATATATCCCAAACATCCCAATATCGTGGCCTGAGTCATATTTTGGAGCCAACGTCTGGCTCTCTGCACGTATTCATATTTTGATATTACGACTTTTTATACCCAACATATGCCAAGTACTGAAAGTGGCAGTGAGTCACAATTTGCGCAAACTCCCCTGCAGTTTTCAAAATATCCCAAACATCCCAATTTCGAGGCCTGAGCCATATTTAGGAGCCAAATTCTGGCTCTATGCACGTATTCGCAGATTGAATTTATGATTTTTATACCCAACATATGCCAAGTCCTGAAAGTAGCAGTGAGTCACATTTTGCACAAACTCCCCTGCAGTTTTCGAAATATCCCAAATATCCCTATTTCGAGGCCTGAGCCATATTTTGGAGCCAAATTCTGGCTCTCTGCACGTATTCGCAGTTTGAAATTACGACTTTTTATACCCAATATATGCCTAGTACTGAAAGCAGCAATGAGTCACATTTTGAACAAACTCCCCTGCAGTTTTTAAAATATCCCAAATATCCCAATTTCGAGCCCTTAGCCATGTTTTGGAGCCAAATTCTGGCTCTTTGCACGTATTCGCAGTTTGAAATTGCGACTTTTTTATAACCAACATATGCCCAGTACTGAAAGGGGCGTTTGGTCACATTTGACCCAATCCTCCCTGCAATTATCTATATATCCCAAACATCCCAATATCGTGGCCCGAGTCATATTTTGGAGCCAACGTCTGGCTCTCTGCACGTATCGCAGTTTGAAATTGCGACTTTTTTATACCCAACATATGCCAAGTACTGAAAGTGGCAGTGAGTCACAATTTGCGCAAACTCCCCTGCAGTTCTCAAAATATCCCAAACATCCCAATTTCGAGGCCTGAGCCATATTTTGTAGCCAAATTCTGGCTCTCTTCACGTATTCGCAGCTTGAAATTACGACTTTTATACGCAACATCTTCCAAGTACTGAAAGCAGCAGTGAGTCACATTTTGCACAAACTCCCCTGCAGTTTTCAAAATATCCCAAATATCCCAATTTCGAGGCCTGAGCCATATTTTGGAGCCAAATTCTGGCTCTCTGCACGTATTCGCATTTTGAAATTACGACTTTTTTATACCCAACATATGCCAATGCGTTTGGTCACATTTGTCTCAATCCCCCTGCAGTTTTCAAAATATCCCAAACATCCCAATTTCGAGGCCTGAGCCATATTTTGTAGCCAAATTCTGGTTCTCTGCACGTATTCATATTTTGATATTACGACTTTTTATACCCAACATATGCCAAGTACTGAAAGTGGCAGTGAGTCACATTTTGCGCAAACTCCCCTGCAGTTTTCAAAATATCCCAAAAATCCCAATTTCGAGGCCTGAGCCATATTTTGTAGCCAAATTCTGGCTCTCTGCACGTATTCGCAGTTTGAAATTACGACATTTTATACCCAACATATGCCAAGTACTAAAAGCGGCGTTTGGTCACATCTGTCCCAATCCCCCCTGCAGTTTTCAAAATATCCCGAACATCCCAATTTCGAGGCCTGAGCCATATTTTGGAGCCAAAATCTGCCTCTCTGCACGTATTCGCAGTTTGGAATTACGACTTTTTATACCCAACTTATGACAAGTACTGAAAGTGGCATTTGGTCACATTTGTCCCAAAGCTCCCTGCAGTTTTCAAAATATCCCAAACATACTAATTTCGAGGCCTGAGCCATATTTTGGAGCCAAATTCTGTCTCTCTGCACGTATTCGCAGTTTGAAATTACGGTTTTATATACCCAACATATCCGAAGTACTGAAAGCGACGTTTGGTCATATTTGTCCCAAACCTCCCTGCAGTTTTCAAAATATCCCGAACATCCCAATTTCGAGGCCTGAGCCATATTTTGGAGCCAAATTCTGGCTCTCTGCACGTATTCGCAGTTTGAAATTACGACTTTTTATACCCAATATATGCCTAGTGCTGAAAGCAGCAGTGAGTCACATTTTGCACAAACTCCCCTGCAGTTTTTAAAATATCCCAAATATCCCAATTTCGAGGCCTTAGCCATGTTTTGGAGCAAAATGCTGGCTCTCTGCACGTATTCGCAGTTTGAAATTGCGACTTGTTTATACCCAACATATGCCAAGTACTGAAAGCGGCGTTTGGTCACTTTTGACCCAATCCTCCCTGCAATTATCTATATATCCCAAACATCCCAATATCGTGGCCTGAGTCATATTTTGGAGCCAACGTCTGGCTCTCTGCACGTATTCATATTTTGATATTACAACTTTTTATACCCAACATATGCCAAGTACTGAAAGTGGCAGTGAGTCACAATTTGCGCAAACTCCCCTGCAGTTTTCAAAATATCCCAAACATCCCAATTTCGAGGCCTGAGCCATATTTAGGAGCCAAATTCTGGCTCTATGCACGTATTCGCAGATTGAATTCATGATTTTTATACCCAACATATGCCAAGTCCTGAAAGTAGCAGTGAGTCACATTTTGCACAAACTCCCCTGCAGTTTTCGAAATATCCCAAATATCCCTATTTCGAGGCCTGAGCCATATTTTGGAGCCAAATTCTGGCTCTCTGCACGTATTCGCAGTTTGAAATTACGACTTTTTATACCCAATATATGCCTAGTACTGAAAGCAGCAGTGAGTCACATTTTGCACAAACTCCCCTGCAGTTTTTAAAATATCCCAAATATCCCAATTTCGAGGCCTTAGCCATGTTTTGGAGCCAAATTCTGGCTCTTTGCACGTATTCGCAATTCGAAATCGCGACTTTTTTATACCCAACATATGCCCAGTACTGAAAGCAGCGTTTGGTCACATTTGACCCAATCCTCCCTGCAATTTTCTATATATCCCAAACATCCCAATATCGTGGCCCGAGTCATATTTTGGAGCCAACGTCTGGCTCTCTGCACGTATTCGCAGTTTGAAATTGCGACTTTTTTATACCCAACATATGCCAAGTACTGAAAGTGGCAGTGAGTCACAATTTGCGCAAACTCCCCTGCAGTTTTAAAAATATCCCAAACATCCCAATTTCGAGGCCTGAGCCATATTTTGTAGCCAAATTCTGGCTCTCTTCACGTATTCGCAGTTTGAAATTACGACTTTTATACCCAACATCTTCCAAGTACTGAAAGCAGCAGTGAGTCACATTTTGCACAAACTCCCCTGCAGTTTTCAAAATATCCCAAATATCCCAATTTCGAGGCCTGAGCCATATTTTGGAGCCAAATTCTGGCTCTCTGCACGTATTCGCATTTTGAAATTACGACTTTTTTATACCCAACATATGCCAATGCGTTTGGTCACATTTGTCTCAATCCCCCCTGCAGTTTTCAAAATATCCCAAACATCCCAATTTCGAGGCCTGAGCCATATTTTGTAGCCAAATTCTGGTTCTCTGCACGTATTCATATTTTGATATTACGACTTTTTATACCCAACATATGCCAAGTACTGAAAGTGGCAGTGAGTCACATTTTGCGCAAACTCCCCTGCAGTTTTCAAAATATCCCAAAAATCCCAATTTCGAGGCCTGAGCCATATTTTGTAGCCAAATTCTGGCTCTCTGCACGTATTCGCAGTTTGAAATTACGACTTTTTATACCCAACATATGCCAAGTACTAAAAGCGGCGTTTGGTCACATCTGTCCCAATCCCCCCTGCAGTTTTCAAAATATCCCAAACATCTCAATTTTAAGGCCTGAGCCATATTTTGGAGCCAAATTCTGGCTCTCTGCACGTATTCGCAGTTTGGAATTACGACTTTTTTACCCAACTTATGACAAGTACTGAAAGCGGCGTTTGGTCACATTTGTCCCAAAACTCCCTGCAATTTTCAAAATATCCCAAACATACTGATTTCGAGGCCTGAGCCATATTTTGGAGCCAAATTCTGGCTCTCTGCACGTATTCGCAGTTTGAAATTACGACTTTTTATACCCAACTTATGACAAGTACTGAAAGCGGCGTTTGGTCATATTTGTCCCAAACCTCCCTGCAGTTTTCAAAATATCCCGAACATCCCAATTTCGAGGCCTGAGCCATATTTTGGAGCCAAATTCTGGCTCTCTGCACGTATTCGCAGTTTGAAATTACGGTTTTATATACCCAACATATCCGAAGTACTGAAAGCGACGTTTGGTCATATTTGTCCCAAACCTCCCTGCAGTTTTCAAAATATCCCGAACATCCCAATTTCGAGGCCTGAGCCATATTTTGGAGCCAAATTCTGGCTCTCTGCACGTATTCGCAGTTTGAAATTACGACTTTTTATACCCAATATATGCCTAGTACTGAAAGCAGCAGTGAGTCACATTTTGCACAAACTCCCCTGCAGTTTTTAAAATATCCCAAATATCCCAATCTCGAGGCCTTAGCCATGTTTTGGAGCCAAATTCTGGCTCTTTGCACGTATTCGCAGTTTGAAATTGCGACTTTTTTATACCCAACATATGCCAAGTACTGAAAGCGACGTTTGGTCACATTTGACCCAATCCTCCCTGCAATTTTCTATATATCCCAAACATCCCAATATCGTGGCCCGAGTCATATTTTGGAGCCAACGTCTGGCTCTCTGCACGTATTCGCAGTTTGAAATTGCGACTTTTTTATACCCAACATATGCCAAGTACTGAAAGTGGCAGTGAGTCACAATTTGCGCAAACTCCCCTGCAGTTTTCAAAATATCCCAAACATCCCAATTTCGAGGCCTGAGCCATATTTTGTAGACAAATTCTGGCTCTCTTCACGTATTCGCAGTTTGAAATTACGACTTTTATACCCAACATCTTCCAAGTACTGAAAGCAGCAGTCAGTCACATTTTGCACAAACTCCCCTGCAGTTTTCAAAATATCCCAAACATCCCAATTTCAAGGCCTGAGCCATATTTTCCAGCCAAATTCTGGCTCTCTGCACGTATTCGCAGTTTGAAATTACGACTTTTTATACCCAACTTATGACAAGTACTGAAAGCGGCATTTGGTCACATTTGTCCCAAAGCTCCTTGCAGTTTTCAAAATATCCCAAACATACTAATTTCGAGGCCTGAGCCATATTTTGGAGCCAAATTCTGGCTCTATGCACGTATTCGCAGTTTGAAATTACGGTTTTATATACCCAACATATCCGAAGTACTGAAAGCGACGTTTGGTCATATTTGTCCCAAACCTCCCTGCAGTTTTCAAAATATCCCGAACATCCCAATTTCGAGGCCTGAGCCATATTTTGGAGCCAAATTCTGGCTCTCTTCACGTATTCGCAGTTTGAAATTACGACTTTTATACCCAACATCTTCCAAGTACTGAAAGCAGCAGTGAGTCACATTTTGCACAAACTCCCCTGCAGTTTTCAAAATATCCCAAATATCCCAATTTCGATGCCTGAGCTATATTTTGGAGTCAAATTCTGGCTCTCTGCACGTATTCGCATTTTGAAATTACGACTTTTTTATACCCAACATATGCCAATGCGTTTAGTCACATTTGTCTCAATCCCCCCTGCAGTTTTCAAAATATCCCAAACATCCCAATTTCGAGGCCTGAGCCATATTTTGTAGCCAAATTCTGGCTCTATGCACGAATTCGCAGATTGAATTTACGACTTTTTATACCCAAGATATGCCAAGTCTTGAAAGCGGCAGTGAGTCACATTTTGCACAAACTCCCCTGCAGTTTTCGAAATATTCCAAATATCCCAATTTCGAGACCTGAGCCATATTTTGGAGCAAAATTCTGGCTCTCTGCACGTAATCGCAGTTTGAAATTACGACTTTTTATACCCAACATATGCCAAGTACTGAAAGCAGCAGTGAGCCACATTTTGCACAAACTCCTCTGCAGTTTTCAAAATATCCCAAATATCCCAATTTCGAGGCCTGATCCATATTTTGTAGCCAAATTCTGGCTCTCTGCACGTATTCGCAGTTTGAAATTACGACTTTTTATACCCAACATATGCTAAGTACTAAAAGCGGCGGTTGGTCACATCTGTCCCAATCCCCCCTGCAGTTTTCAAAATATCCCAAACATCTCAATTTCGCGGCCTGAGCCATATTTTGGAGCCAAATTCTGGCTCTCTGCACGTATTCTCAGTTTGAAATTACGACTTTTTATACCCAACATATGCCAAGTCCTGAAAGTGGCAGTGAGTCACATTTTGAACAAAGTCCCCTGCAGTTTTCGAAATATTCAAAATATTCCAATTTCAAAGCCTGAGCCATATTTTGGAGCCAAATTCTGGTTCTCTGCACGTATTCGCAGTTTGAAATTACGACTTTTTATACCCAACATATGCCAAGTACTAAAAGCGGCGTTTGGTCACATCTGTCTCAATCCCCCCTGCAGTTTTCAAAATATCCCAAACATCTCAATTTTAAGGCCTGAGCCATATTTTGGAGCCAAATTCTGGCTCTCTGCACGTATTCGCAGTTTGGAATTACGACTTTTTATACCCAACTTATGACAAGTACTGAAAGCGGCGTTTGGTCACATATGTCCCAAAGCTCCCTGCAGTTTTCAAAATATCCCAAACATACTAATTTCGAGGCCTGAGCCATATTTTGGAGCCAAATTCTGGCTCTCTGCACGTATTCGCAGTTTGAAATTACGACTTTTTATACCCAACTCATGCCAAGTCCTGAAAGCAGCAGTGAGTCACATTTTGCACAAAGTCCCCTGCAGTTTTCGAAATATTCAAAATATCCCAATTTCGAAGCCTGAGCCATATTTTGGAGCCAAATTCTGGCTCTCTGCACGTATTCGCAGTTTGAAATTACGACTTTTTTTTTACCCAACATATGCCAAGTACTGAAAGCAGCAGTGAGTCACATTTTGAACAAACTCCCCTGCAGTTTTCAAAATATCCCAAATATCCCAATTTCGAGGCCTTAGCCATGTTTTGTAGCAAAATGCTGGCTCTCTGCACGTATTCGCAGTGTGAAATTGCGATTTTTTATACCCAACATATGCCAAGTACTGAAAGCGACGTTTGGTCACATTTGACCCAATCCTCCCTGCAATTTTCTATATATCCCAAACATCCCAATATCGTGGCCTGAGTCATATTTTGGAGCCAACGTCTGGCTCTCTGCACGTATTCATATTTTGATATTACGACTTTTTATACCCAACATATGCCAAGTACTGAAAGTGGCAGTGAGTCACAATTTGCGCAAACTCCCCAGCAGTTTTCAAAATATCCCAAACATCCCAATTTCGAGGCCTGAGCCATATTTTGTAGCCAAATTCTGGCTCTATGCACGTATTCGCAGATTGAAATTACGACTTTTTATACCCAAGATATGCCAAGTGCTGAAAGCGGCAGTGAGTCACATTTTGCACAAACTCCCCTGCAGTTTTCGAAATATTACAAATATCCCAATTTCGAAGCCTGCGCCATATTTTGGAGCAAAATTCTGGCTCTCTGCACGTATTCGCAGTTTGAAATTACGACTTTTTATACCCAACATATGCCAAGTCCTGAAAGTGGCAGTGAGTCAAATTTTGAACAAAGTCCCCTGCAGTTTTCGAAATTTTCCAAATATCCCAATTTCGAAGCCTGAGGCATATTTTGGAGCCAAATTCTGGCTCTCTGCACGTATTCGCAGTTTCAAATTACGACTTTTTATACCCAACATATGCCAAGTACTGAAAGCAGCAGTGAGTCACATTTTGCACAAACTCCCCTGCAGTTTTCAAAATATCCCAAATATCCCAATTTCGAGGCCTTAGCCATGTTTTGGAGCAAAATGCTGGCTCTCTGCACGTATTCGCAGTTTGAAATTGCGACTTGTTTATACCCAACATATGCCAAGTACTAAAAGCGGCGTTTGGTCACATCTGTCCCAATCCCCCCTGCAGTTTTCAAAATATCCCAAACATCTCAATTTCAAGGCCTGAGCCATATTTTGGAGCCAAATTCTGGCTCTCTTCACGTATTCGCAGTTTGAAATTACGGTTTTATATACCCAACATATGCCAAGAACTGAAAGCGACGTTTGGTCATATTTGTCCCAAACTTCCCTGCAGTTTTCAAAATATCCCGAACATCCCAATTTCGAAGCCTGAGCCATATTTAGGAGCCAAATTCTGGCTCTATGCACGTATTCGCAGATTGAATATATGATTTTTATACCCAACATATGCCAAGTCCTGAAAGTGGCAGTGAGCCACATTTTGGACAAACTCCGCTGCAGTTTTCGAAATATCCCAAATATCCCTATTTCGAGGCCTGAGCCATATTTTGGAGCCAAATTCTGGCTCTCTGCACGTATTCGCATTTTGAAATTACGACTTTTTTATACCCAACATATGCCAATGCGTTTGGTCACATTTGTCTCAATCCCCCCTGCAGTTTTCAAAATATCCCAACATCCCAATTTCGAGGCCGGAGCCATATTTTGTAGCCAAATTCTGGCTCTCTGCACGTATTCGCAGTTTGAAATTACGACTTTTTATACCCAACATATGCCAAGTACTAAAAGCGGCGTTTGGTCACATCTGTCCCAATCCCCCCTGCAGTTTTCAAAATATCCCGAACATCTCAATTTCGAGGCCTGAGCCATATTTTGGAGCCAAATTCTGCTCTCTGCACGTATTCGCAGTTTGAAATTGCGAATTTTTTATGCCCAACATATGCCAAGTACTGAAAGCGGCGTTTGGTCACATTTGTCCCAAACCTCCCTACAGTTTTCTAACTATTCCAAACATCCCAATATCTAGGCCTGAGTCATATTTGGAGCCAACGTCTGGCTCTCTGCACGTATTCATATTTTGATATTACGACTTTTATACCCAGCATATGCCAAGTCCTGAAAGCGGCAGTGAGTCAAATTTTGCACAAACTCCCCTGCAGTTTTCAAAATATCCCAAATATCCCAATTTCGAGGCCTGAGCCATGTTTTGGACCAAATGCTGGCTCTCTGCACGTATTCGCAGTTTGAAATTGCGACTTGTTTATACCCAACATATGCCAAGTACTGACAGCGGCGTTTGGTTACATTTGTCCCAAACCTCCCTGCAGTTTTCAAAATATCCCAAACATCCCAATATCGAGGGCTGAGCCATATTTTGGAGCCAACGTCTGGCTCTCTGCACGTATTCATATTTTGATATTACGACTTTTTATACCCAACATATGCCAAGTTCTGAAAGTGGCAGTGAGTCACATTTTGCGCAAACTCCCCTGTAGTTTTCAAAATATCCCAAACATCCCAATTTTGAGGCCTTAACCATATTTTGGAGGCAAATTTTGGCTCTATGCACGTATTCGCGGTTTGAAATTACGACATTTTATAACCAACATATGCCAAGTCCTGAAAGCGGCAGTGAGTCCCATTTCGCACAAACTCCCCTGCAGTTTTCGAAATATCCCAAATGTCCCCATTTTGAGGCCTGAGCTATATTTTGGAGCCAAATTCTGGCTCTCTGCACGTATTCGCAGTTTGAAATTACGACTTTTTTATACCCAACATATGCCAAGTACTGAAAGTGGCGTTTGGTGACATTTGTCGCAAACCCCCCTGCAGTTTTCAAAATATCCCAAACAACCCAATTTCGAGACCTGAGCTATATTTTGGAGCCAAATTCTGGCTCTCTGCACGTATTCGCAGTTTGAAATTACGACTTTTTTATACCCAACATATGCCAAGTACTGAAAGTGGCGTTTGGTGACATTTGTCCCAAACCCCCCCCCCCCTGTAGTTTTCAAAATATCCCAAACATCCCAATTTCGAGGCCTGAGCCATATTTTGGAGCCAAATTCTGGCTCTATGCACGTGTTTGCTGTATGAAATTACGACATTTTATACCCAACATATGCCAAGTCCTGAAAGCGGCAGTTAGTCACATTTCGCACAAACTCCCCTGCAGTTTTCGAAATATCCCAAATATCCCAATTTCGAGGCCTGAGGCATATTTTGGAGCTAAATTCTGGCTCTCAGCACGTATTCGCAGTTTGAAATTTCGACTTTTTAAACCCAACATATGCCAAGTCCTGAGAGCGGCATTGAGTCACATTTGGCACAAACTCCCCTGCAGTTTTCAAAAATATCCCAAATATCCCAATTTCGAGGACTGAGCCATAATTTGGATCCAAATTCTGGGTCTCTGCACGTATTCGCAGTTTGAAATTGCGAATTTTATACTCAACATATGCCAAGTACTGAATGCGGCGTTTGGTCACATTTGTCCCAATCTCCCCTGCAGTTTTCAAAATATCCTAAACATCTCAATTTCGAGGCCTGAGCCATTTTTTGGAGCCAAATTCTGGCTCTCAGCACGTATTCGCAGTTTGAAATTACGAATTTTTATACCCAACAAATGCCAAGTACTGTAAGCGGTGTTTGGTCACATTTGTCCCAAACCTCCCTGCAGTTTTCAAAATACCCCAAACATGCTAATTTCGAGGCCTGAGACATAGTTTGGAGCCAAATTCTGGCTCTATGCACGTATTCGCAGATTGAAATTACTACTTTATATACCCAACATATGCCAAGTACTGAAAGCGGTGTTTGGTCACATTTGTCCGAAACCTCCCTGCAGTTTTCAAAATAATACAAACATCCTAATTTCGAGGCCTGAGCCATATTTTGGAGCCAAATTCTGGCTCTATGCACGTATTCGCTGATTGAAATTACGAATTTTATACCCAACATATGCTAAGTCCTGAAAGCGGCAGTGAGTCACATTTTGCGCAAACTCCCATGCAGTTTTCGAAATATCCCAAATATCCCAATTTCGACGCCTTAGCCATGTTTTGGAGCAAAATGCTGGCTCTCTGCACGTATTCGCAGTTTGAAATTGCGACTTGTTTATACCCAACATATGCCAAGTACTGACAGCGGCGTTTGGTTACATTTGTCCCAAACCTCCCTGCAGTTTTCAAAATATCAAAAAACATCCCAATATCGAGGGCTGAGCCATATTTTGGAGCCAACGTCTGGCTCTCTGCACGTATTCATATTTTGATGTTACGACTTTTTATACCCAACATATGCCAAGTTCTGAAAGTGCCAGAGAGTCACATTTTTCGCAAACTCCCCTGTAGTTTTCAAAATATCCCAAACATCCCAATTTCGAGGCCTTAGCCATATTTTGGAGGCAAATTTTAACTCTATTCACGTATTCGCGGTTTGAAATTACGACATTTTATAACCAACATATGCCAAGTCCTGAAAGCCGCAGTGAGTCACATTTCGCACAAACTCCCCTGCAGTTTTCGAAATATCCCAAATGTCCCAATTTTGAGGCCTGAGCTATATTTTGGAGCCAAATTCTGGCTCTCTGCACGTATTCACAGTTTGAAATTACGACTTTTTTATACCCAACATATGCCAAGTACTGAAAGTGGCGTTTGGTGACATTTGTCGCAAACCACCCTGCAGTTTTCATAATATCCCAAACAACCAAATTTCGAGACCTGAGCCATATTTTGGAGCCAAATTCTGGCTCTCTGCACGTATTCACAGTTTGAAATTACGACTTTTTTATACCCAACATATGCCAAGTACTGAAAGCGGCGTTTGGTGACATTTGTCCCAAACCCCCCCTGCAGTTTTCAAAATATCCCATACATCCCAATTTCGAGGCCTGAGCCATATTTTGGAGCCAAATTCTGGCTCTATGCACGTGTTCGCTGTTTGAAATTACGACATTTTATACCCAACATATGCCAAGTCCTGAAAGCGGCATTTAGTCACATTTGGCACAAACTCCCCTGCAGTTTTCGAAATATCCCAAATATCCCAATTTCGAGGCCTGAGGCATATTTTGGAGCTAAATTCTGGCTCTCTGCACGTATTTGCAGTTTAAAATTACGACTTTTTATACCCAACATATGCCAAGTCCTGAGAGCGGCATTGAGTCACATTTGGCACAAACTCCCCTGCAGTTTTCAAAAATATCCCAAATATCCCAATTTCGAGGACTGAGCCATAATTTGGATCTAAATTCTGGGTCTCTGCACGTATTCGCAGTTTGAAATTGCTAATTTTAAACTCAACATATGCCAAGTACTGAAAGCGGCGTTTGGTCACATTTGTCCCAATCTCCCCTGCAGTTTTCAAAATATCCTAAACATCTCATTTTCGAGGCCTGAGCCATATTTTGGAGCCAAATTCTGGCTCTCAGCAGGTATTCGCAGTTTGAAATTACGACTTTTTATACCCAACAAATGCCAAGTACTGTAAGCGGCGTTTGGTCACGTTTGTCCCAAACCTCCCTGCAGTTTTCAAAATATCCCAAACATGCTAATTTCGAGGCCTGAGCCATAGTTTGGAGCCAAATTCTGGCTCTATGCACGTATTCGCAGATTGAAATTACGACTTTTTTATACCCAACATATGCCAATGCGTTTGGTCACATTTGTCTCAATCCCCCCTGCAGTTTTCAAAATATCCCAAACATCCCAATTTCGAGGCCTGAGCCATATTTGTAGCCAAATTCTGGCTCTCTGCACGTATTCGCAGTTTGAAATTGCGACTTGTTTATACCCAACATATGCCAAGTACTGAAAACAGCAGTGCGTCACATTTTGCACAAACTCCCCTGCAGTTTTCAAAATATCCCAAACATCCCAATTTCGAGGCCTGAGCCATATTTTGGAGCCAAATTCTGGCTCTATGCACGTATTCGCAGATTGAAATTACGACTTTTTATACCCAAGATATGCCAAGTGCTGAAAGCGGCAGTGAGTCACATTTTGCACAAACTCCCCTGCAGTTTTCGAAATATTCCAAATATCCCAATTTCGAAGCCTGCGCCATATTTTGGAGCAAAATTCTGGCTCTCTGCACGTATTCGCAGTTTGAAATTACGACTTTTTATACCCAACATATGCCAAGTCCTGAAAGTGGCAGTGAGTCAAATTTCGAACAAAGTCCCCTGCAGTTTTCGAAATATTCCAAATATCCCAATTTCGAAGCCTGAGGCATATTTTGGAGCCAAATTCTGGCTCTCTGCACGTATTCGCAGTTTCAAATTACGACTTTTTATAACCAACATATGCCAAGAACTGAAAGAAGCAGTGAGTCACATTTTGCACAAACTCCCCTGCAGTTTTCAAAATATCCCAAATATCCCAATTTCGAGGCCTTAGCCATGTTTTGGAGCAAAATGCTGGCTCTCTGCACGTATTCGCAGTTTGAAATTGCGACTTGTTTATACCCAACATATGCCAAGTACTAAAAGCGGCGTTTGGTCACATCTGTCCCAATCCCCCTGCAGTTTTCAAAATATCCCAAACATCTCAATTTCAAGGCCTGAGCCATATTTTGGAGCCAAATTCTGGCTCTCTTCACGTATTCGCAGTTTGAAATTACGGTTTTATATACCCAACATATGCCAAGAACTGAAAGCGACGTTTGGTCATATTTGTCCCAAACTTCCCTGCAGTTTTCAAAATATCCCGAACATCCCAATTTCGAGGCCTGAGCCATATTTAGGAGCCAAATTCTGGCTCTATGCACGTATTCGCAGATTGACTATGATTTTTATACCCAACATATGCCAAGTCCTGAAAGTGGCAGTGAGCCACATTTTGCACAAACTCCGCTGCAGTTTTCGAAATATCCCAAATATCCCTATTTCGAGGCCTGAGCCATATTTTGGAGCCAAATTCTGGCTCTCTGCACGTATTCGCGTTTTGAAATTGCGACTTTTTTATACCCAACATATGCCAATGCGTTTGGTCACATTTGTCTCAATACCCCCTGCAGTTTTCAAAACATCCCAAACATCCCAATTTCGAGGCCGGAGCCATATTTTGTAGCCAAATTCTGGCTCTCTGCACGTATTCGCAGTTTGAAATTACGAATTTTTATACCCAACATATGCCAAGTACTAAAAGCGGCGTTTGGTCACATCTGTCCCAATCCCCCCTGCAGTTTTCAAAATATCCCGAACATCTCAATTTCGAGGCCTGAGCCATATTTTGGAGCCAAATTCTGGCTCTCTGCACGTATTCGCAGTTTGAAATTGCGAATTTTTTATGCCCAACATATGCCAAGTACTGAAAGCGGCGTTTGGTCACATTTGTCCCAAACCTCCCTACAGTTTTCTAACTATTCCAAACATCCCAATATCTAGGCCTGAGTCATATTTTGGAGCCAACGTCTGGCTCTCTGCACGTATTCATATTTTGATATTACGACTTTTTATACCCAACAAATGCCAAGTACTGAAAGTGGCAGTGAGTCACATTTTGCGCAAACTCCCCTGCAGTTTTTAAAATATCTCAAACATCCCAATTTCGAGGCCTGAGCCATATTTTGTAGCCAAATTCTGGCTCTATGCACGTATTCGCAGATTGAAATTACGACTTTTTATACCCAAGATATGCCAAGTGCTGAAAGCGGCAGTGAGTCACATTTTGCACAAACTCCCCTGCAGTTTTCGAAATATTCCAAATATCCCAATTTCGAAGCCTGCGCCATATTTTGGAGCAAAATTCTGGCTCTCTGCACGTATTCGCAGTTTGAAATTACGACTTTTTATACCCAACATATGCCAAGTCCTGAAAGTGGCAGTGAGTCAAATTTTGAACAAAGTCCCCTGCAGTTTTCGAAATATTCCAAATATCCCAATTTCGAAGCCTGAGGCATATTTTGGAGCCAAATTCTGGCTCTCTGCACGTATTCGCAGTTTCAAATTACGACTTTTTATACCCAACATTTGCCAAGAACTGAAAGCAGCAGTGAGTCACATTTTGCACAAACTCCCCTGCAGTTTTCAAAATATCCCAAATATCCCAATTTCGAGGCCTTAGCCATGTTTTGGAGCAAAATGCTGGCTCTCTGCACGTATTCGCAGTTTGAAATTGCGACTTGTTTATACCCAACATATGCCAAGTACTAAAAGCGGCGTTTGGTCACATCTGTCCCAATCCCCCCTGCAGTTTTCAAAATATCCCAAACATCTCAATTTCAAGGCCTGAGCCATATTTTGGAGCCAAATTCTGGCTCTCTTCACGTATTCGCAGTTTGAAATTACGGTTTTATATACCCAACATATGCCAAGAACTGAAAGCGACGTTTGGTCATATTTGTCCCAAACTTCCCTGCAGTTTTCAAAATATCCCGAACATCCCAATTTCGAGGCCTGAGCCATATTTAGGAGCCAAATTCTGGCTCTATGCACGTATTCGCAGATTGACTATATGATTTTTATACCCAACATATGCCAAGTCCTGAAAGTGGCAGTGAGCCACATTTTGCACAAACTCCGCTGCAGTTTTCGAAATATCCCAAATATCCCTATTTCGAGGCCTGAGCCATATTTTGGAGCCAAATTCTGGCTCTCTGAACGTATTCGCATTTTGAAATTACGACTTTTTTTATACCCAACATATGCCAATGCGTTTGGTCACATTTGTCTCAATCCCCCCTGCAGTTTTCAAAACATCCCAAACATCCCAATTTCGAGGCCGGAGCCATATTTTGTAGCCAAATTCTGGCTCTCTGCACGTATTCGCAGTTTGAAATTACGACTTTTTATACCCAACATATGCCAAGTACTAAAAGCGGCGTTTGGTCACATCTGTCCCAATCCCCCCTGCAGTTTTCAAAATATCCCGAACATCTCAATTTCGAGGCCTGAGCCATATTTTGGAGCCAAATTCTGGCTCTCTGCACGTATTCGCAGTTTGAAATTGCGAATTTTTTATGCCCAACATATGCCAAGTACTGAAAGCGGCGCTTGGTCACATTTGTCCCAAACCTCCCTACAGTTTTCTAACTATTCCAAACATCCCAATATCTAGGCCTGAGTCATATTTTGGAGCCAACGTCTGGCTCTCTGCACGTATTCATATTTTGATATTACGACTTTTTATACCCAACATATGCCAAGTACTGAAAGTGGCAGTGAGTCACATTTTGAGCAAACTCCCCTGCAGTTTTTAAAATATCCCAAACATCCCAATTTCGAGGCCTGAGCCATATTTTGGAGCAAAATTCTGGCTCTCTGCACGTATTCGCAGTTTGAAATTACGACTTTTTATACCCAACATATGCCAAGTCCTGAAAGTGGCAGTGAGTCAAATTTTGAACAAAGTCCCCTGCAGTTTTCGAAATATTCCAAATATCCCAATTTCGAAGCCTGAGGCATATTTTGGAGCCAAATTCTGGCTCTCTGCACGTATTCGCAGTTTCAAATTACGACTTTTTATACCCAACATATGCCAAATACTGAAAGCAGCAGTGAGTCACATTTTGCACAAACTCCCCTGCAGTTTTCAAAATATCCCAAATATCCCAATTTCGAGGCCTTAGCCATGTTTTGGAGCAAAATGCTGGCTCTCTTCACGTATTCGCAGTTTGAAATTGCGACTTGTTTATACCCAACATATGTCAAGTACTAAAAGCGGCGTTTGGTCACATCTGTCCCAATCCCCCCTGCAGTTTTCAAAATATCCCAAACATCTCAATTTCAAGGCCTGAGCCATATTTTGGAGCCAAATTCTGGCTCTCTTCACGTATTCGCAGTTTGAAATTACGGTTTTATATACCCAACATATGCCAAGAACTGAAAGCGACGTTTGGTCATATTTGTCCCAAACTTCCCTGCAGTTTTCAAAATATCCCGAACATCCCAATTTCGAGGCCTGAGCCATATTTAGGAGCCAAATTCTGGCTCTATGCACGTATTCGCAGATTGACTATATGATTTTTATACCCAACATATGCCAAGTCCTGAAAGTGGCAGTGAGCCACATTTTGCACAAACTCCGCTGCAGCTTTCGAAATATCCCAAATATCCCTATTTCGAGGCCTGAGCCATATTTTGGAGCCAAATTCTGGCTCTCTGCACGTATTCGCAGTTTGAAATTACGACTTTTTATACCCAACATATGCCAAGTACTAAAAGCGGCGTTTGGTCACATCTGTCCCAATCCCCCCTGCAGTTTTCAAAATATCCCGAACATCTCAATTTCGAGGCCTGAGCCATATTTTGGAGCCAAATTCTGGCTCTCTGCACGTATTCGCAGTTTGAAATTGCGAATTTTTTATGCCCAACATATGCCAAGTACTGAAAGCGGCGTTTGGTCACATTTGTCCCAAACCTCCCAACAGTTTTCTAACTATTCCAAACATCCCAATATCTAGGCCTGAGTCATATTTTGGAGCCAACGTCTGGCTCTCTGCACGTATTCATATTTTGATATTACGACTTTTTATACTCAACATATGCCAAGTACTGAAAGTGGCAGTGAGTCACATTTTGCGCAAACTCCCCTGCAGTTTTTAAAATATCCCAAACATCCCAATTTCGAGGCCTGAGCCATATTTTGTAGCCAAATTCTGGCTCTCTGCACGTATTCGCAGTTTGAAATTACGACTTTTTATACCGAACATATGCCAAGTTCTGATGGCGGCGTTTGGTCACATTCGTCCCAAAGCTCCCTGCAGTTTTCAAAATATCCCAAACATTTCGCAATTTCGAGGCCTGAGCCATATTTTGTAGTTAAATTCTGGCTCTCTGCACGTATTCGCAGTTTGAAATTACGACTTTTTATACCCAACATATGCCAAGTACTAAAAGCGGCGTTTGGTTACATCTGTCCCAATCCCCCCTGCACTTTTAAAAATATCCCAAACATCTCAATTTCGAGGCCTGAGCCATATTTTGGAGCCAAATTCTGGCTCTCTGCACGTATTCGCAGTTTGAAATTACGACTTTTTATACCCAACATATGCCAAGTCCTGAAAGTGGCAGTGAGTCACATTTTGAACAAAGTCCCCTGCAGTTTTCGAAATATTCCAAATATCCATATTTCGAAGCCTGAGCCATATTTTGGAGCCAAATTCTGGCTCTCTGCACGTATTCGCAGTTTGAAATTATGACTTTTTATACCCAACATATGCCAAGTACTGAAAGCAGCAGTGAGTCACATTTTGCACAAACTCCCCTGCAGTTTTCAAAATATCCCAAATATCCCAATTTCGAGGCCTTAGCCATGTTTTGGAGCAAAATGCTGGCTCTCTGCACGTATTCGCAGTTTGAAATTGCGACTTGTTTATACCCAACATATGCCAAGTACTGAAAGCGGCGTTTGGTCACATTTGACCCAATCCTCCCTGCAATTATCTATATATCCCAAACATCCCAATATCGTGGCCGGAGTCATATTTTGGAGCCAACGTCTGGCTCTCTGCACGTATTCATATTTTGATATTACGACTTTTTATACCCAACATATGCCAAGTACTGAAAGTGGCAGTGAGTCACAATTTGCGCAAACTCCCCTGCAGTTTTCAAAATATCCCAAACATCCCAATTTCGAGGCCTGAGCCATATTTAGGAGCCAAATTCTGGCTCTATGCACGTATTCGCAGATTGAATTTATGATTTTTATACCCAACATATGCCAAGTCCTGAAAGTAGCAGTGAGTCACATTTTGCACAAACTCCCCTGCAGTTTTCGAAATATCCCAAATATCCCTATTTCGAGGCCTGAGCCATATTTTGGAGCCAAATTCTGGCTCTCTGCACGTATTCGCAGTTTGAAATTACGACTTTTTATACCCAATATATGCCTAGTACTGAAAGCAGCAATGAGTCACATTTTGCCCAAACTCCCCTGCAGTTTTTAAAATATCCCAAATATCCCAATTTCGAGCCCTTAGCCATGTTTTGGAGCCAAATTCTGGCTCTTTGCACGTATTCGCAGTTTGAAATTGCGACTTTTTTATAACCAGCATATGCCCAGTACTGAAAGGGGCGTTTGGTCACATTTGACCCAATCCTCCCTGCAATTTTCTATATATCCCAAACATCCCAATATCGTGGCCCGAGTCATATTTTGGAACCAACGTCTGGCTCTCTGCACGTATCGCAGTTTGAAATTGCGACTTTTTTATACCCAACATATGCCAAGTACTGAAAGTGGCAGTGAGTCACAATTTGCGCAAACTCCCCTGCAGTTCTCAAAATATCCCAAACATCCCAATTTCGAGGCCTGAGCCATATTTTGTAGCCAAATTCTGGCTCTCTTCACGTATTCGCAGTTTGAAATTTCGACTTTTATACCCAACATCTTCCAAGTACTGAAAGCAGCAGTGAGTCACATTTTGCACAAACTCCCCTGCAGTTTTCAAAATATCCCAAATATCCCAATTTCGAGGCCTGAGCCATATTTTGGAGCCAAATTCTGGCTCTCTGCACGTATTCGCATTTTGAAATTACGACTTTTTTATACCCAACATATGCCAATGCGTTTGGTCACATTTGTCTCAATCCCCCCTGCAGTTTTCAAAATATCCCAAACATCCCAATTTTGAGGCCTGAGCCATATTTTGTAGCCAAATTCTTGTTCTCTGCACGTATTCATATTTTGATATTACGACTTTTTATACCCAACATATGCCAAGTACTGAAAGTGGCAGTGAGTCACATTTTGCGCAAACTCCCCTGCAGTTTTCAAAATATCCCAAAAATCCCAATTTCGAGGCCTGAGCCATATTTTGTAGCCAAATTCTAGCTCTCTGCACGTATTCGCAGTTTGAAATTACGACTTTTTATACCCAACATATGCCAAGTACTAAAAGCGGCGTTTGGTCACATCTGTCCCAAAGCTCCCTGCAGTTTTCAAAATATCCCAAACATCTCAATTTTAAGGCCTGAGCCATATTTTGGAGCCAAATTCTGGCTCTCTGCACGTATTCGCAGTTTGGAATTACGACTTTTTATACCCAACTTATGACAAGTACTGAAAGTGGCGTTTGGTCACATTTGTCCCAAAGCTCCCTGCAGTTTTCAAAATATCCCAAACATACTAATTTCGAGGCCTGAGCCATATTTTGGAGCCAAATTCTGTCTCTCTGCACGTATTCGCAGTTTGAAATTACGGTTTTATATACCCAACATATCCGAAGTACTGAAAGCGACGTTTGGTCATATTTGTCCCAAACCTCCCTGCAGTTTTCAAAATATCCCGAAGATCCCAATTTCGAGGCCTGAGCCATATTTTGGAGCCAAATTCTGGCTCTCTGCACATATTCGCAGTTTGAAATTACGACTTTTTATACCCAATATATGCCTAGTACTGAAAGCAGCAGTGAGTCACATTTTGCACAAACTCCCCTGCAGTTTTTAAAATATCCCAAATATCCCAATTTCGAGGCCTTAGCCATGTTTTGGAGCAAAATGCTGGCTCTCTGCACGTATTCGCAGTTTGAAATTGCGACTTGTTTATACCCAACATATGCCAAGTACTGAAAGCGGCGTTTGGTCACATTTGACCCAATCCTCCCTGCAATTATCTATATATCCCAAACATCCCAATATCGTGGCCTGAGTCATATTTTGGAGCCAACGTCTGGCTCTCTGCACGTATTCATATTTTGATATTACGACTTTTTATACCCAACATATGCCAAGTACTGAAAGTGGCAGTGAGTCACAATTTGCGCAAACTCCCCTGCAGTTTTCAAAATATCCCAAACATCCCAATTTCGAGGTCTGAGCCATATTTAGGAGCCAAATTCTGGCTCTATGCACGTATTCGCAGATTGAATTCATGATTTTTATACCCAACATATGCCAAGTCCTGAGAGTAGCAGTGAGTCACAATTTGCGCAAACTCCCCTGCAGTTTTCAAAATATCCCGAACATCCCAATTTCGAGGCCTGAGCCATATTTTGGAGCCAAATTCTGGCTCTCTTCACGTATTCGCAGTTTGAAATTACGACTTTTATACCCAACATCTTCCAAGTACTGAAAGCAGCAGTGAGTCACATTTTGCACAAACTCCCCTGCAGTTTTCAAAATATCCCAAATATCCCAATTTCGATGCCTGAGCTATATTTTGGAGTCAAATTCTGGCTCTCTGCACGTATTCGCATTTTGAAATTACGACTTTTTTATACCCAACATATGCCAATGCGTTTAGTCACATTTGTCTCAATCCCCCCTGCAGTTTTCAAAATATCCCAAACATCCCAATTTCGAGGCCTGAGCCATATTTTGTAGCCAAATTCTGGCTCTATGCACAAATTCGCAGATTGAATTTACGACTTTTTATACCCAAGATATGCCAAGTCTTGAAAGCGGCAGTGAGTCACATTTTGCACAAACTCCCCTGCAGTTTTCGAAATATTCCAAATATCCCAATTTCGAGGCCTGAGCCATATTTTGGAGCAAAATTCTGGCTCTCTGCACGTAATCGCAGTTTGAAATTACGACTTTTTATACCCAACATATGCCAAGTACTGAAAGCAGCAGCGAGTCACATTTTGCACAAACTCCTCTGCAGTTTTCAAAATATCCCAAATATCCCAATTTCGAGGCCTGATCCATATTTTGTAGCCAAATTCTGGCTCTCTGCACGTATTCGCAGTTTGAAATTACGACTTTTTATACCCAACATATGCTAAGTACTAAAAGCGGCGGTTGGTCACATCTGTCCCAATCCCCCCTGCAGTTTTCAAAATATCCCAAACATCTCAATTTCGCGGCCTGAGCCATATTTTGGAGCCAAATTCTGGCTCTCTGCACGTATTCTCAGTTTGAAATTACGACTTTTTATACCCAACATATGCCAAGTCCTGAAAGTGGCAGTGAGTCACATTTTGAACAAAGTCCCCTGCAGTTTTCGAAATATTCAAAATATTCCAATTTCGAAGCCTGAGCCATATTTTGGAGCCAAATTCTGGCTCTCTGCACGTATTCGCAGTTTGAAATTACGACTTTTTATACCCAACATATGCCAAGTACTGAAAGCAGCAGTGAGTCACATTTTGCACAAACTCCCCTGCAGTTTTCAAAATATCCCAAATATCCCAATTTCGAGGCCTTAGCCATGTTTTGGAGCAAAATGCTGGCTCTCTGCACGTATTCGCAGTTTGAAATTGCGACTTGTTTATACCCAACATATGCCAAGTACTAAAAGCGGCGTTTGGTCACATCTGTCCCAATCCCCCCTGCAGTTTTCAAAATATCCCAAACATCTCAATTTCAAGGCCTGAGCCATATTTTGGAGCCAAATTCTTGCTCTCTGCACGTATTCGTAGTTTGAAATTACGACTTTTTATACCCAACTTATGCCAAGTACTGAAAGCGGCGTTTGGTCACATTTGTCCCAAAGCTCCCTGCAGTTTTCAAAATATCCCAAACATGCTAATTTCGAGGCCTGAGCCATATTTTGGAGCCAACGTCTGGCTCTCTGCACGTATTCATATTTTGATATTACGACTTTTTATACCCAACATATGCCAAGTACTGAAAGTGGCAGTGAGTCACAATTTGCGCAAACTCCCCTGCAGTTTTCAAAATATCCCAAACATCCCAATTTCGAGGCCTGAGCCATATTTTGGAGCCAACGTCTGGCTCTCTGCACGTATTCGCAGTTTGAAATTGCGACTTTTTTATACCCAACATATGCCAAGTACTGAAAGTGGCAGTGAGTCACAATTTGCGCAAACTCCCCTGCAGTTTTCAAAATATCCCAAACATCCCAATTTCGAGGCCTGAGCCATATTTTGGAGCCAAATTCTGGCTCTCTGCACGTATTCGCATTTTGAAATTACGACTTTTTTATACCCAACATATGCCAATGCGTTTGGTCACATTTGTTTCAATCCCGCCTGCAGTTTTCAAAATATCCCAAACATCCCAATTTCGAGGCCTGAGCCATATTTTGTAGCCAAATTCTGGTTCTCTGCACGTATTCATATTTTGATATTACGACTTTTTATACCCAACATATGCCAAGTACTGAAAGTGGCAGTGAGTCACATTTTGCGCAAACTCCCCTGCAGTTTTCAAAATATCCCAAAAATCCCAATTTCGAGGCCTGAGCCATATTTTGTAGCCAAATTCTGGCTCTCTGCACGTATTCGCAGTTTGAAATTACGACTTTTTATACCCAACATATGCCAAGTACTAAAAGCGGCGTTTGGTCACATCTGTCCCAATCCCCCCTGCAGTTTTCAAAATATCCCAAACATCTCAATTTTAAGGCCTGAGCCATATTTTGGAGCCAAATTCTGGCTCTCTGCACGTATTCGCAGTTTGGAATTACGACTTTTTATACCCAACTTATGACAAGTACTGAAAGCGGCGTTTGGTCACATTTGTCCCAAAGCTCCCTGCAGTTTTCAAAATATCCCAAACATACTAATTTCGAGGCCTGAGCCATATTTTGGAGCCAAATTCTGGCTCTCTGCACGTATTCGCAGTTTGAAATTACGACTTTTTATACCCAACTTATGACAAGTACTGAAAGCGGCGTTTGGTCACATTTGTCCCAAAGCTCCCTGCAGTTTTCAAAATATCCCAAACATACTAATTTCGAGGCCTGAGCCATATTTTGGAGCCAAATTCTGGCTCTCTGCACATATTCGCAGTTTGAAATTACGGTTTTATATACCCAACATATCCGAAGTACTGAAAGCGACGTTTGGTCATATTTGTCCCAAACCTCCCTGCAGTTTTCAAAATATCCCAAACATACTAATTTCGAGGCCTGAGCCATATTTTGGAGCCAAATTCTGGCTCTCTGCACGTATTCGCAGTTTGAAATTACGACTTTTTATACCCAATATATGCCTAGTACTGAAAGCAGCAGTGAGTCACATTTTGCACAAACTCCCCTGCAGTTTTTAAAATATCCCAAATATCCCTATTTCGAGGCCTTAGCCATGTTTTGGAGCCAAATTCTGGCTCTTTGCACGTATTCGCAGTTTGAAATTGCGACTTTTTTATACCCAACATATGCCAAGTACTGAAAGCGGCGTTTGGTCACATTTCACCCAATCCTCCCTGCAATTTTCTATATATCCCAAACATCCCAATATCGTGGCCCGAGTCATATTTTGGAGCCAACGTCTGGCTCTCTGCACGTATTCGCAATTTGAAATTGCGACTTTTTTATACCCAACATATGCCAAGTACTGAAAGTGGCAGTGAGTCACAATTTGCGCAAACTCCCCTGCAGTTTTCAAAATATCCCAAACATCCCAATTTCGAGGCCTGAGCCATATTTTGTAGCCAAATTCTGGCTCTCTTCACATATTCGCAGTTTGAAATTACGAATTTTATACCCAACATCTTCCAAGTACTGAAAGCAGCAGTGAGTCACATTTTGCACAAACTCCCCTGCAGTTTTCAAAATATCCCAAATATCCCAATTTCGAGGCCTGAGCCATATTTTGGAGCCAAATTCTGGCTCTCTGCACGTATTCGCATTTTGAAATTACGACTTTTTTATACCCAACATATGCCAATGCGTTTGGTCACATTTGTCTCAATCCCCCCTGCAGTTTTCAAAATATCCCAAACATCCCAATTTCGAGGCCTGAGCCATATTTTGTAGCCAAATTCTGGTTCTCTGCACGTATTCATATTTTGATATTACGACTTTTTATACCCAACATATGCCAAGTACTGAAAGTGGCAGTGAGTCACATTTTGCGCAAACTCCCCTGCAGTTTTCAAAATATCCCAAAAATCCCAATTTCGAGGCCTGAGCCATATTTTGTAGCCAAATTCTGGCTCTCTACACGTATTCGCTTTCGTCAGTCATTTGGAAGAGACTAACATTATATGACGTTAGTTTAGGTAAGGGAAGACTTTCATTGAGCTGACAAGACGAGAGTAGGGAGGAGCAGGCAGGAAGGTTACTCAGTAGACAAAATATTGAAGTTCTTGCGAGGCAGGATCAGATATAACATTTGGGGTTTACGGCTCATGCTCGGTGATGATATGGAAAATTTGTTTACTGAGAATTATATAAAATATATATAAATGTAATAATTTCCCCTGTATTTTAATGTAAATTTATTCTCCAATTTTTGTAACTCGTTTATAGGTAAATAAGTATAACATTCAGTTTTTTTTAAAGATCTTGTTCTGTACTACTGAAACACTTGTTCACTAAGAATTGTAATGTATAATTGCCTTGTAAAACTTATGTATATGTAATTTATATTGTATTTTTTTTAAATAATGAAAAAAAAACTGGTCTAAACATGCCTCAATTTTTCTGTGGCTCTCTTTGCTACCTCATCAACTACCTCATTCAACAGTATTTCCACATGTGAAGGGTTCCACATGAATCTTACTTTATACCCAGTTTTTTTCTAATTTATTA
Organism: Procambarus clarkii; assembly: GCF_040958095.1. NCBI lineage: Eukaryota > Metazoa > Arthropoda > Malacostraca > Decapoda > Cambaridae > Procambarus > Procambarus clarkii. Next base: position 17,897,359 of record NC_091240.1, on the reverse strand, counting down.
ACTTTCTCTCTACACTCTATCATCACAATATTCTGGTATACTGGGCGTCTGCTATTTAAAGACTCTAATGCTCCTTGGAGTTCAGCCTGGGTTGAAGAGACATTGTCAGTTAAGCGGCGTCCAATAACAGTATCTACAGTGCCGATGTCAGTGTACTCCCTGATCAAGACTCCACATCCTGCCTTCCCATCCCTAGCTACTGACCCATCACAATATACATGTAGAGTGTTTTCTGTAGGTAATTTTCTAATTATACAATCATACGTTGCCCTCAGCTCTCCTATTTCATACATTTTTTATTTTGCAAGGGAGTAATTACTAAATCTACATTACAATCCTCCCATGGTGGTGTGAATTTTCTCTTAGGCACAGCAATACACTCTGTAATAACATCATACTTTATAACATTAGAAAATAAGGTATTCATATATACTCTCTTCTTCATCATACACTGTTCACTACTTCTCACCTTTTGAACCGAGAGGATTAATTCATTAGCTCCCCCACCTCTCATTAATCTAATGGCAGAGGCTACATTTATCTCTACAATTCTATCCCCAATACTCTGCAGATTCAACTCCATCCTCATTATCTGAATCATAGCATTTCTTGGGCATCTTAAGAAAATTCTCATGGCTTCATTTTGTACCTTCTCCAACTTGCTCATCCTACCTTTACCAAAACAAGAAATGACAGGTGCAGCATAATCAATAAGAGATCTTACAGTACTCAAGTATACCATTGGTAGCACAGGGACTCCCACTCCCTTTCCACAGCATGCCAAGGCCTTCAGAGGTTGTAATCTCTTCCGACATTGACTCAACAGTCTGTTCATCTCAGCTTCAAGGGTATATCCAACATATATGTCTGAATATTTATATATATTAACTCTCTATATATTTTTACCGTTTATTTTCAATATAGTGGGCCTCTGACTTCTATATTCAAACTTAGTTTTGACTTCATTAACCACCAGTCCCATATGGTGACACAGGTTTCCGAAATTGTCCAACATTGTTTGAACCTTTGAAATATCTTTGCCCTGAAACAAAATATCATCGACATATATGATCCGAGTTACCCCATTTGAGAATCTCTTAGATGCTAAGTACATAAATACATTTAATCGCCAGAATCGCACCAAAATATTGTGAATATTAGGGTTTACCCAAAAACCTGAATAGAAAACCACGACCTAACCTTACCTTCTTAGTGTATGAGTACAAGCAATTTATTGCTTCTTAAATACAATTAGTACTTAACCTATAGCTATAATGATATTACAGTTTTAGAAAACTAATAAAACAAAACTAAAATCTTTCAATAAATTGTAAAGTAACTCCGGATATTTTCGAATTTTGTATAATATCTAATGTTTAATATAAGTGAAAAAGAAATTCTTTCTATTTAAAACTTGAGTATATAGAATTAAACATGAAAACTTCATTTTCAAATTCTGAGTGTCTTAACAAGGAGAAAATATGGTGAGGTAGATGTATAGGCACAATTAAGTGTAATTTTGTACTATTCTTAGTAGTCTGAAAATGTACTTATTACACTTAATATTATAAACGGTACTGTCAATTCGGAGGATGCGTTGCAGTAGTCAAACTCATAGGTGTGTATTATAGAGGAAGTATTGACAGATACTGAATGACAATACTGATACTGATTGACAGATATAAACAGATACAAACATGTTATATCTGTTAAGGTTTCTTATGTGGACCAGTTAGGGGGTCCAACGTGTGAACGGGTATTGGTCTACGGTATGGACATATTAGGGTGAAGGATGTGAACCTCTATGTACATAGTGGACTGTGATGTTTATCAGTAACCTGGCTTTGTAATCACGGTAAAAATAAACTCATTACCAGTAATTGACTGAAATGGGAAATAAATTCTTTATGTAATTGTTCACAGACTAATTATATATGATAAATACTAAGTTTTTGGGCTTCTGTGGTCATTCCTTATACTCAAATGTGTACCAAGAGACGAACAGTATATCTCTAAGAGTCTGGGGCCGGATTCAGGAAGGTACTTATGAAGGTTTTTCCTCTTAGCTAAGAACGTTTTCCCTCTTAACGCCTTCGTGGAGGCTACGTCCGTATTCAACTAGCTACCCTAAGTGGAAAAACCTTCGTAAGTTCATTCCGGGATTTAAGTGTGGTTTCGACCACTCGTAGCTTTACGTAAACTGGATATAAGTCATTTTTTCTCTACTACATAACACTGGGATCGATTTATGATATTGGAACATGACCAAAATATTATAGCTGGTGAATCTAGTGAAGAAGAGTCCTTCGTGTTAGTTATATATGCATTCTCTGCTTGAAACTTGAAGTAAATATGTGTTTGATGATAGTAGAATTAGTTTTATAATAGCAACATATTATACCCGTAGTTATTAAGTAAATAAACACTGGTGAACATGAAATATGAGAGAAGGTGATGAGCCCGGCCTGATGGGATCATTTACTATCACCTGTTACGGCCCTCTCGGGTCGCAACCGGGTTCTTACTCTGATGTTGTTAGAGGTAGGGCATCCGGCCCCAAGCTAATAGTGGCTTTCAAGGGATGTGATCTGTAATGCAAGTAAATTAAAGGGGAAGGGAAATAAAGGCAAAAACTTAATACTATAATTATTACCATCACCACAAATACTATATAAATGATTACACGGGGGGGGGGGGGTATAAACACTATTATACACAACGTTGTCTTCTTCTGAAGACTCTGGACGTTCATGGTGCTCACGATGCTAAGCTCTTGGTGCTCTTGTGGCCTCACTATGAATCCTTCGATCCTCTTGAGTCTACCCTGGCCACGGGCCAGCCAAATCACAGTTCCACTGGGGGCACCGTCGTGGAGGCCGTCAACCACAAGTCCAGCTGGTAGCTGGCAGGTTCCAATCAGCGACGCTGGTTAGGCCACTCCACGATCGATACTAAGGTCGCGAACCCTAGTCAGGAGCCTCGTGTGATCCCACAGACCACTCTCCTTTCCACAACACCCCAGTGGTTAAGCGTCTCCACCAGTCGGTCCCGGGTATGACAATCCCTCAACTGCCACTTCACAGGCAGGCTAACACCACAGTGTTCATCCGGGGGGCGACTCACAGCTGCTGCAGCAAACACTTGGAGACAAGATGACTGCCTTGGGTAGACTCATCCAACGTTCATTACAGCAGTCCCAGGTCGACTCTGTAATCAGACACGTCATCAGTAATAGGGACACTCTAGGGCACGTCACTTACCGGCTCAGACCCAAACGTCAACCTATCCACTCCATAGATGGCGTTGCTGTCTGAGCGCCACCTCACCAGAGGTCAGCAGCGGCTGTGTTATGAGCTGATCAGGACGGGAAACTAGCTCTTGTGGCTAGTATTTCCTGTCCTCACTCGATGGCGCCGTCCATTTGGAGGGGGTTTCGGGAGCTGACCCACAGATGGCGTGGTCGTCACTGCTCCGTGCTCGGACGTTGGGCTCGGGTCCGTAACACCTCCCCACCAAAAGGAATTTGGTTTGGGGTTCTATAAAGAGAAACACAAACCAAATTAGTACGGGGACACAACTCCAAATGGACTCACGTACACTATAAACGGGAGTGATGAGGCTGTCTTGTCCACAGAACTGTACTACTGGGGAACTCTCGCACAAAGGAAACTTGCAGATGTAAGGCAATGACCTGCCTGATATACTTTTCCACACCTCCACCGAGATGTTAATCCGGAGCATAATCTCACCTCTCTCGAGTAAGAATTGGTGTAGACACGATCTGGGGTGAATCGACACTTCCCTGTGTTGTGACACCGATGATGGTTGGTTACAAACGGCATTTCTGGTACCGTTCCAGCTGTCCTTCAGGGAGACGGGAACCTGGAATACAGGGGTCTGATCATTCAGAGTGACAGCGACAGTGGGCAAGTCAGTACTTACTACACTCTCGCCTACTAGGCCCACACCTAGTTCCAACAGAGCTGCATGTACACCGTAGATGATGTCTGCTCTGCCACCGTCCGGTCGACCAACGTTCCGCATAACGCTGAATCCAGGCTCAGCAATCACACAGGGGGTGTCAACCTGTCGGAAACAGTCACTCTTATTATCATATCTCGTACCTCCTGTATCTACCATCACCTTCCAGGTCCCTCCTTTGACTGCATCACTCGCAGTGCAAATCTCCAATCCCTGAAATCTCTTCACGATGTTCAAGGGAGCCATCATCTGTCAGGTCGTCCACTGGTCCTTACTGAGAACACACACAAGAACAAAAAATACCGCTGGAAAACATTTGGTTAACGTAGGGACAAGTTTCCTGAGCTTGAAATGTCCATAGCCGGCTATAACCATTAGCCTGGTTTGGACCGAAGAGGGCACTAGACCTTTCGAACATACCTCACATGCCTCCGACGTCTGGGGATTCTCTGGCCGGTTCGATGAACGTGGTATCTTGCCATACCGCAAGTACTCAGGTGCCTTCGCTCCAGACTCGTTGGTATCCGTGGGTGCTTGCATACGAGACCTCTCTTCATGCTCAGTTGCCCCCACCATCGTAACCTCATGTTCCTTATCGGGAGAAGAATCAGGAGACTTTGCTATAATGCTGTCGATCTGTGGGTGAGAGGGAGGATTAAACATATTACCTGATTCCGGGTCTGACTGTACCTGGACATTACCACTGCCTGCTGTTACCTCAGACCTTGCTGTTCCGGCTGACTCGTCCGCGACCTTGGGAAGATTGTTGCTCCAATCTGTCACCAAGTCGTTGGCTAGTACCACGTCAATCCCAGCTATAGGTAAGGCATCAACTACTGCCAACGCACATATGCCGCTGAAGTAAGGCGAGTCGAGATGTACCGGCACTATGGGGGCGATGTACTGTGTCCTAGGAAACCCAACCAGGATAACCATTTGTCTCCCTTCCACACTCACTCCCTCGGGTAACGAGTTTTTCACGATCAGGGACTGGGCTGCTCCACTATCTCTGAGCACTGCAACTGACCTACCAGTATGATCACTCGATACATACCCGCCTGAAGTGTGAGGGGCGAACAAACTTGGTTCTTCCTGAGTAGTAGTAGACTGGCTTCCTGCTGGTGGTGTCACACAGCTCATCAACATCACCTCCCTACGAGCGCCGTTACCTCTTCTGCCTCGGCACATAGCAGCTACATGCCCTTTCTGCCCACAAGTCCAGCACACCATATTCCTCCTCGGACTACGGTGTTTCGGACTGTTAGGACTAGTCCTTCGAGGGCTACTTGGGGGCGTCTTCTCAGCGCTTCGTGGGACGGGGGTCTCCTCTTCCTGATGAGGTTTGTCAAACCGGCGTGGGCAATTCCTTGGGACATACTTAGCAGAAGGCCTATGCGTTAAAATGTACTCTTCAGCCATGGTGGCTGCCGCACTCAAGGTCTCCACCTGCTGCTCTTCCAAGTACGTCTTCAGGTCTTCAGACAGACAGTCTTTGAAATCCTCTAACAGTATGAGCTGCTCGAGGTCTTCTTTGGTCTCCACCTTCCGAGAGGCACACCACTCCTGGAAAAGTCGCTCCTTGATAGTGGCGAATTCGGTGAAAGTGTGCTCTGAGGTCTTTTTCAGGTTCCTAAACTTTTGCCTGTACGCCTCAGGTACCAATTGGTACGCCATGAGCACCACCTTCTTCACCTTGTCGTAATCGCCAGAGTCGTCAAGGGACAACGTGGAGTAGGCGATTTGGGCCTTCCCAGTCAAGACTGGCTGTATCATGATGGCCCAATTCTCCCTTGGCCACTCCAAAGAGGCTGCGACTTTCTCGAAGGCCGCGAAGAACTTCGACACTTCCTTCTCATTGAATTTTGGGACCATTTTGATGTTCCTCACCGGATCGAAAACACTTGTTTCCATTCTTTGCCTCCCACCACCTAATCTCAATACTTCTAGCTCATGTTGTCTCTGTCTTTCTTTTTCTTCTCTCTCTCGCTGTTTCTCTTCCCTTTCTCGCTCTTCTCTCTCTCGTTTCTCTTCTCTTTCTCGCTCTTCTCTTTCTCTTTCTCGTTCTTCTCTCTCTCGTTTCTCTTCTCTTTCTCGCTCTTCTCTTTCTCTTTCTGCTTTCCTTTCTTCTAATTCTAAACGCCTCATCTCTAATTCTTTATCTTGTCTCTCTCTTTCCATTTCTAATTTCTTCCATTCTATCTCACGATTAATTTCCAAGGCTCGCATTTTTACTGTAAGTAAACTTATATTCAGCTCACCCGCATCGCTGTCAATGTCACTGCCTTTATCTTCCTTTTCAGTGGAAACTACTTCCTCACTTTCTTTCATACCTTGTGCCTCACTTTCCTGTTTCTCCTCGGCCTTCAAATGCTTGTGAACCTTGGACAAGATCTTCACACGGGAATCACTGGCTCGTATCTTGATCTCCAGGTAGGCACTAACTAGTACGAGTTCCTGTTTCCCCAGATATTTTAATCTGGCAAGACAGTCCTCCCTGTTCAGAAAAGCCTGAACATCGTCCAGAACGTCGATGGTCGATTTTTCTGCCATTGTCACTTGGTACACTAGCACTTAACACACCGCTTTCACTTTAGCACTTAACGCACCGAGCACTGTTCTACGTCAATATTGCACTTTACCGCACCAAACACTGCACTTGCCAATATTGCACGTAATTACTCCGGGCACCGCACTACACAATATTGCACTTAATCACAGCGAGCACTTTGCTCTACAATATTGCACTGAATCTCTCTGAGCACCGCACTACACAATATTGCACTTAATCACAGCGAGCACCGCACTGCACAATATTGCACTTAGTCACTCCGAGCACCGCACAGGACGTATAACGTCCTAATAGTCACACACAGGGGGAATTATTTACAGGGATTGCGCCACTTCACCACCCCTGTCAAACATACTTGACAAGGGGTCGGATCCCGCTGGGGATGCCAATTATGTTACGGCCCTCTCGGGTCGCAACCGGGTTCTTTCTCTGATGTAAGTAGAGTTTGGGTATCCGGCCCCAAGCTAGTAGTGGCTTTCAAGGGATGTGATCCGTAACGCAAGTAAATTAAAGGGGCAGGGAAATAAAGGCAAAAACTTAATACTATAATTAACACCGTCACCATAAATAATATATAAAAGATTACACAAGGGGGAGGTATAAACACTAGAATACACAACGTTGTCTTCTTCTGAAGACTCTGGACATTCACGGTGCTCACGATGCTAAGCTCTTGGTGCTCTTGTGGCCTCACTATGAATCCTTCGATCCTTTTGAGTCTACCCTGGCCACAGGCCAGCCAAATCACAGTTCCACTGGGGGCACTGTCACGGAGGCCATCAACCACAAGTCCAGCCGGTAGCTGGCAGGTTCCAATCAGCGACGCTGGTTAGGCCACTCCACGATCGATACTAAGGTCGCGAACCCTAGTCAGGAGCCTCGTGTGATCCCACAGACCACTCTCCTCGCCACAACACCCCAGTGGTTAAGCGTCTCCACCAGTCAGTCCCGGGTACTACAATCCCTCAACTGCCACGTCACAGGCAGGGTAACACCACAGTGTTCATCCGGGGGGCGACTCGCAGCTGCTGCAGCAAACACTTGGAGACAAGACAACTGCCTTGGGTAGACTGATCCAACTTCCATTACAGCAGTCCCAGGTCGACTTTGTAATCAGACACGTCATCAGTAACAGGGACACACTAGGACACCTTACTTACAGGCTTAGACACAAACGCCCGACGTATCCACTCCATAGATGGCGTTGCTGTCTAAGCTCCACCTCACCAGAGGTCAGCAGCGGCTGTGTTATGAGCTGATCAGGACGGGAAACTAGCCCTTGTGGCTGTTATTTCCTGTCCTCACATGATGGCGCCGTCCATTTGGAGGGGATTTCGGGAGCTGACCCACAGATGGCGTGGTCTTCACTGCTCCGTGCTCGGACGTTGGGCTCGGGTCCGTAACACCCCCCTGCAGTTTTCAAAATGTCCGAAATGTCGGAAATTTGACTCCTGAGCGTGATTTTTGAGCCAAATTCTGACTCTCTGCACCTATTTTTAGTTTCAAATTACGACGTTTCATACCGAAAATATGCCAATTACTGAAAACGGCAATGGGTCATATTTTGCCCAAACCCCCCTACAGTTTTCAAAATGTCTGAAATGTCGGAAATTTGACTCCTGAGCGTTATTTTTGAGTCGTATTCTGATTCTCTGCGCCTATTTTTAGTTTCAAATTACGACGTTTCATACCGAAAATATGCCAATTACTGTAAACAGCGATGGGCCATATTTTGCCCAAACCCCCCTGCAGTTTTCAAAATGTCTGAAATGTCGGAAATTTGACTCCTGAGCGTGATTTTTGAGCCGAATTCTGACTCTCTGCACCTATTTTCAGTTTCAAATTACGACGTTTCATACCGAAAATATGCCAATTACTGTAAACGTCGATGGGTCATATTTTGCCCAAACCCCCCTGCAGTTTTCAAAATGTCCGAAATGTCGGAAATTTGACTCCTGATCGTGATTTTTGAGCCGAATTCTGACTCTCTGCACCTATTTTCAGTTTCAAATTACGACGTTTCATACCGAAAATATGCCAATTACTGTAAACGGCGATGAATCATATTTTGCCCAAACCCCCCTGCAGTTTTCAAAATGTCTAAAATGTCGGAAATTTGACTCCTGAGCGTGATTTTTTATCCGAATTCTGACTCTCTGCACCTATTTTCAGTTTCAAATTATGAAGTTTCATACCGAAAATATGCCAATTACTGAAAACGGCGATGGGTCATATTTTGCCCAAACCCCCCTGCAGTTTTTAAAATGTCTGAAATGTCGGAAATTTGACTCCTGAGCATGACTTTGGAGCCGAATTCTGACTCTCTGCACCTATTTTCAGTTTCAAATTACGACGTTTCATACCGAAAATATGCCAATTACTGTAAACGGCGATGGGTCATATTTTGCCCAAACCCACCTGCAGTTTTCAAAATGTCTGAAATGTCGGAAATTTGACTCCTGAGCGTGATTTTTGAGCCGAATTCTGACTCTCTGCACCTATTTTCAGTTTCAAATTACGACATTTTATACCGAAAATATGCCAATTACTGAAAACGGCGATGGGTCATATTTTGCCCAAACCCCTCTGCAGTTTTCAAAATGTCTGAAATGTCGGAAATTTGACTCCTGAGCGTGATTTTTCATCCGAATTCTAACTCTCTGCACCTATTTTCAGTTTCAAATTACGACTTTTTATACCGAAAATATGCCAATTACTGAAAACGGCGATGGGTCATATTTTGACCAAACACCCCTGCAGTTTTAAAAATGTCTTAAATGTCGGAAATTTGACTCCTGAGCGTGATTTTTGAGCCGAATTCTGACTCTCTGCACCTATTTTCAGTTTCAAATTACAACGTTTCATACCGAAAATATGCCAACTTCTGTAAACTGCGATGGGTCATATTTTGCCCACCCCCCTGCAGTTTTCCAAATGTCTGAAATGTCGGAAATTTGACTCCTGAGCGTGATTTTTGAGCCGAATTCTGACTCTCTGCACCAATTTTCAGTTTCAAATTACGACGTTTCATACCGAAAATATGACAATTACTGTAAACGGCGATGGGTCATATTTTGCCCAAACCCCCCTGCAGGTTTCTAAATGTCTGAAATGTCTGAAATTTGACTCCTGAGCGTGATTTTTTATCCGAATTCTGACTCTCTGCACCTATTTTCAGCTTCAAATTACGACTTTTTATACCGAAAATATGCCAATTACTCAAAACGGCGATGGGTCATATTTTGCCCAAACCCCTCTGCAGTTTTCAAAATGTCTGAAATGTCGGAAATTTGACTCCTGAGCGTGATTTTTCATCCGAATTCTGACTCTCTGCACCTATTTTCAGTTTCAAATTACGACTTTTTATACCGAAAATATGCCAATTACTGAAAACGGCGATGGGTCATATTTTGCCCAAACCCCCCTGCAGTTTTAAAAATGTCTTAAAAATCGGAAATTTGACTCCTGAGCGTGATTTTTGAGCCGAATTCTGACTCTCTGCACCTATTTTCAGTTTCAAATTACAAAGTTTCATACCGAAAATATGCCAATTGCTGTAAACTGCGATGGGTCATATTTTGCCCACCCCCCTGCAGTTTTCCAAATGTCTGAAATGTCGGAAATTTGACTCCTGAGCGTGATTTTTGAGCCGAATTCTGACTCTCTGCACCAATTTTCAGTTTCAAATTACGACGTTTCATACCGAAAATATGACAATTACTGTAAACCGCGATGGGTCATATTTTGCCCAAACCCCCCTGCAGTTTTCAAAATGTCTGAAATTTGACTCCTGAGCGTGATTTTTTATCCGAATTCTGACTCTCTGCACCTATTTTCAGTTTCAAATTACGACTTTTTATACCGAAAATATGCCAATTACTGAAAACGGCGATGGGTCATATTTTGCCCAAACCCCCCTGCAGTTTTCAAAATGTTTGAAATGTCGGAAACTTGACTCCTGAGCGTAATTTTTGACCCGAATTCTGACTCTCTGCACCTATTTTCAGTTTCAAATTACGACGTTTCAAACCGAAAATATGCCAATTACTTTAAACGGCGATGGGTCATATTTTGCCCAAACCCCCCTGCAGTTTTCAAAATGTCTGAAATGTCGGAAATTTGACTCCTGAGCGTGATTTTTTATCCGAATTCTGACTCTCTGCACCTATTTTCAGTTTCAAATTACGACGTTTCATACCGAAAATATGCAAATTACTGAAAACGGCGATGGGTCATGTTTTGCCCAAACCCCCCTGCAGATTTTAAAATGTCTGAAATGTCGGAAATTTGACTCCTGAGCGTGATTTTTGAGCCGAATTCTGACTCTCTGCACCTAATTTTAGTTTCAAATTACGACGTTTCATGCCGAAAATATGCCGATTACTGAAAAAGGCAATGGTTCATATTTTGCCCAAACCCCCCCTGCAGTTTTCAAAATGTCTGAAATGTCGGAAATTTGACTCCTGAGCGTGATTTTTGAGCCGTATTCTGACTCTCTGCGCCTATTTTCAGTTTCAAATTACGATGTTTCATACCGAAAATATGCCAATTACTGAAAACGGCGGAGGGTCACATTTTGCCCAAACCCCTCTGCAGTTTTCAAAATATCCCAAACATCCCAAATTTGATACCTGAGATATATTTTGGACCCAAATTCAGGCTCTCTGCACCTATTCGCCGTTTGAAATTCCGACTTTCTATAACAAAAATATGGAAATTACTGAGAGCGACGGTGGGTCACATTTTGCCCAAACCCCCCTGCAGTTTTCAAAATATATCAACCATCCCAAATTCGATACCTGAGCCATATTTTGGACCCAAATTCTGCCTCTCTGCACCTATTCGCCGTTTGAAATTCCGACTTTTTATATCAAAAATATGCCAATTACTGAATGCGGCGGTGGGTCACATTTTGCCCAAACCCCCCCTGCAGTTTACAAAATATCCCAAACATCCCAAATTCGATACCTGGGCCATATTTTGGACCCAAATTCTGGCTCTCTGCACCTATTCGCCGTTTGAAATTCCGACTTTTTATACCAAAAATATGCCAATTACTGAATGCGGCGGTGGGCCACATTTTACCCAAACCCCCCTGCAGTTTTCAAAATAACCCAAATATCCCAAATTCGATACCTGAGCCATATTTTGGACCCAAATTCTGGCTCTCTGCACCTATTCGCAGTTTGAAATTCCGACTTTCTATACCAAAAATATGCCAATTACTGAAAGTGGCGGTGGGTCACATTTTGCCCAAACCCCCCCTGCAGTTTTCAAAATATCCCAAACATCCCAAATTCGATACCTGAGCTATATTTTGGACCCAAATTCTGGCTCTCTGCACCTATTCGATGTTTGAAATTCCGACTTTTTATACCAAAAATCTGCCAATTACTGAGAGCGGCGGTGGGTCACATTTTGCCCAAACTCCCCTGCAGTTTTCAAAATATCCCAAACATCCCAAATTCGATACCTGAGCCATATTTTGGACCCAAATTCTGGCTCTCTGCACCTATTCGCAGTTTGAAATTCCGACGTTTTATACCAAAAATATGCCAATTACTGAAAGCGGCGGTGGGTCACATTTTGCCCAAACCCCCCTGCAGTTTTCAAAATATCCCAAACATCCCAAATTCGATACCTGAGCCATATTTTGGACCCAAATTCTGACTCTCTGCACCTATTCGCAGTTTGAAATTCCAACTTTCTATACCAAAAATATTCCAATTACTGAAAGCGGCGGTGGGTCACATTCTGCCCAAACACCCCTGCAGTTTTCAAAATATCCCAAACCACCCAAATTCGATACCTGACATTATATTTTGGACCCAAATTCTGGCTCTCTGCACCTATTCGCCGTTTGAAATTCCGACTTTCATTAACAAAAATATGCCAATTACTGAAAGCGGCGGTGGGTCACATTTTGCCCAAACCCCCCTGCAGTTTTCAAAATATCCCAAACATCCCAAACTTGATACCTGGGCCATATTTTGAACCCAAATTCTGCCTCTAAGCACCTATTCGCCGTTTGAAATTCCGAATTTTTATACCAAAAATATGCCAATTACTGAAACCGGCGGTGGGTCACATTCTGCCCAAACACCCCTGCAGTTTTCAAAATATCCCAAACCTCCCAAATTCGATACCTGAGATATATTTTGGACCCAAATTCTGGCTCTCTGCACCTATTCGCCGTTTGAAATTCCGACTTTCATTAACAAAAATATGCCAATTACTGAAAGCGGCGGTGGGTCACATTTTGCCCAAACCCCCCTGCAGTTTTCAAAATATCCCAAACATCCCAAATTCGATACATGAGCCATATTTTGGACCCAAATTCTGGCTCTCTGCACCTATTCGCAGTTTGAAATTCCGAATTTTTATACCAAACATATGCCAATTACTGAAAGCTGTGGTGGGTCACATTTTGCCCAAACCCCCCCCCCCCCCTGCAGTTTTCAAAAAATCATTAACATCCCAAATTCGATACCTGAGCCATATTTTGGACCCAAATTCTGGCTCTCTGCACCTATTCGCCGTTTGAAATTCCGACTTTTTATACCAAAAATATGTCAATTACTGAGAGCGGCGGTGGGTCACATTTTACCCAAACCCCCCCTGCAGTTTTCAAAATATCCCAAACATCCCAAATTCGATACCTGAGCCATATTTTGGAGCCAAATTCTGGCTCTCTGCACCTATGCGCAGTTCGAAATTCCGACTTTTTATACCTAAAATCTGCCAATTACTGAAACCGGCGGTGGGTCACATTTTGCCCAAACCCCCCTGCAGTTTTCAAAATATCCAAAACGTCCCAAATTCTATACCTGAGCCATATTTTGGACCCAAATTCTGGCTCTCTGCACCTATTCGCAGTTTGAAATTCCGACTTTCTATAACAAAAATATGCTAATTACTGAAACCGGCGGTGGGTCACATTTTACCCAAACCCACCTGCAGTTTTCAAAATATCCCTAACATCCCAAATTCGATACCTGAGCCATATTTTGGATCCAAATTCTGGCTCTCTGCACCTATTCGCAGTTTGAAATTCTGACTTTCTATACCAAAAATATTCCATTTACTGAAAGCGGCGGTGGGTCACATTTTGCCCAAACCCCCCTGCAGTTTTCAAAATATCCCAAACATCCCAAATTCGATGAATGAGCCATATTTTGGACCCAAATTCTGGCTCTCTGCACCTATTCGCCGTTTGAAATTCCGACTTTTTATACCAAAAATATGCCAAATACTGAAAGCGAGGGTAGGTCACATTTTGCCAAAACCCCCCTGCAGTTTTCAAAATATCCCAAACATTCCAAATTCGATACCTGAGCCATATTTTGGACCTAAATTCTGGCTCTCTGCACTTATTCGCAGTTTGAAATTCCGACTTTTTATACCAAACATATGCCAATTACTGAAAGCGGCGGTGGGTCAAATTTAACCCAAACCCCCGTGCAGTTTTCAAAATATCCCAAACATCCCAAATTCGATACTTGAGCCATATTTTGGACCCAAATTCTGGCTCTCTGCAACTATTCGCAGTTTGAAATTCCGACTTTTTATACCAAACATATGTCAATTACTGAAAGCGGCGGTGGGTCACATTTTGCCCAAACCCCCCTGCAGTTTTCAAAATATCCCAAACATCCATAATTCGATACCTGAGCCATATTTTGGACACAAATTCTGGCTCTCTGCACCTATTCGCAGTTTGAAATTCCGAATTTTTATACCAAAAATATGCCAATTACTGAAACCGGCGGTGGGTCACATTTTGCCCAAACCCACCTGCAGTTTTCAAAATATCCCAAACATCCCAAATTTGATACCCGAGCCATATTTTGCACCCAAATTCTGGCTCTCTGCACCTTTTCGCCGTTTGAAATTCCTACTTTTTATACCAAAAATATGCCAATTACTGAAAGCGGCATTGGGTCATATTTTGCCCAAACTTCCCTGCAGTTTTCAAAATATCCCAAACATCCCAAATTTGATACCCGAGCCATATTTTGGACCCAAATTCTGGCTCTCTGCACCTATTCGCAGTTTGAAATTCCGAATTTTTATACCAAAAATCTGCCAATTACTGAAAGCGGCGGTGGGTCATATTTTGCCCAAACCCCCCTTCAGATTTCAAAATATCCTAAACATCCCAAATACGATACCTGAGCCATATTTTGGACCCAACTTCTGGCTCTCTGCACCTATTCGCAGTTTGAAATTCCGACTTTTTATACCAAAAATCTGCCAATTACTGAAAGCAGCGGTGGGTCACATTTTGTCCAAACCCCCCTGCAGTTTTCAAAATATCCCAAACATCCCAAATTCAAAACCCGAGCCATGTTTTGGACCCAAATTCTGGCTCTCTGCACCTATTCGCAGTTTGAAATTCAGACTTTTTATACCAGAAATCTGCCAATTACTGAAACTGGCGGTGGGTCACATTTTGCCCAAACCCACCTGCAGTTTTCAAAATATCCCAAACATCCTAAATTCGATACCTGAGCCATATTTTGGACCCAAATTCAGGCTCTCTGCACCTATTCGATGTTTGAAATTCCGACTTTTTATACCAAAAATCTGCCAATTACTGAGAGCGGCGGTGGGTCACATTTTGCCCAAACTCCCCTGCAGTTTTCAAAATATCCCAAACATCCCAAATTCGATACCTGAGCCATATTTTAAACCCAAATTCTGGCTCTCTGCACCTATTCGCCGTTTGAAATTCGGACTTTTTATACCAAAAATATGCCAATTACAGAAAGCGGCGGTGGGTCACATTTTACCCAAATCCACCTGCAGTTTTCAAAATATCCCAAATATCCCAAATTCGATACCTGAGCTATATTTTGGACCCAAATTCTGGCTCTCTGCACCTATTCGCCGTTTGAAATTCCGACTTTTTATACCAAAAATATGCCAATTACTGAAAGCAAGGGGTCGGTCACATTTTGCTCAAACCCCCCTGCAGTTTTCAAAATATCCCAAACATCCCAAATTCGATACCTGAGCCATATTTTGGACCCAAATTCTGGCTCTCTGCACCTATTCGCAGTTTGAAATTCCAACTTTCTATACCAAAAATATTACAATTACTGAAAGCGGCGGTGGGTCACATTTTGCCCAAACACCCCTGCAGTTTTCAAAATATCCCAAACCTCCCAAATTCGATACCTGAGATATATTTTGGACCCAAATTCTGGCTCTCTGCACCTATTCGCCGTTTGAAATTCCGACTTTTTATACCAAAAATATGCCAATTACTGAAAGCGACGGAGAGTCACATTTTGCCCAAACCCCCCTGCAGTTTTCAAAATATCCCAAACATCCCAAATTCGATACCCGAGCCATATTTTGGACCCAAATTCTGGCTCTCTGCACCTATTCGCAGTTTGAAATTCCGACTTTTTATACCAAACATATGCCAATTACTGAAAGCTGCGGTGGGTCACATTTTGCCTAAACCCCCCCCCCCCTGCAGTTTTCAAAATATCCCTAACATCCCAAATTCGATACCTGAGCCATATTTTGTACCCAAATTCTGGCTCTCTGCACCTATTCGCCGTTTGAAATTCCGACTTTTTATACCAAAAATATGTCAATTACTGAAAGCGGCGGTGGGTCACATTTTACCCAAACCCCCCTGCAGTTTTCAAAATATCCCAAATATCCCAAATTCGATACCTGAGCCATATTTTGGACCCAAATTCTGGCTCTCTGCACCTATGTGCAGTTTGAAATTCCGACTTTTTATATCAAAAATATGCCAATTACTGAAACCGGCGGTGGGTCACATTTTGCCCAAACCCACCTGCAGTTTTCAAAATATCCAAAACGTCCCAAATTTGATACCTGGGTCATATTTTGAACCCAAATTCTGCCTCTAAGCACCTATTCGCCGTTTGAAATTCCGAATTTTTATACCAAAAATATGCCAATTACTGAAAGCGGCGGTGGGTCACATTTTACCCAAACCCCCCCTGCAGTTTTCATAATATCCCAAATATACCAAATTCGATACCTGAGCCATATTTTGTACCCAAATTCTGGCTCTCTGCACCTATTCGCCGTTTGAAATTCCGACTTTTTATACCAAAAATATGCCAATTACTGAAAGCAGCGGTGGGTCACATTTTGCCCAAACCCCCCTGCAGTTTTCAAAATATTCCAAACATTCCAAATTCGATACCCGAGCCATATTTTGGACCCAAATTCTGGCTCTCTGCACCTATTCGCATTTTGAAATTCCGAATTTTTATACCAAAAATCTGCTAATTACTGAAACCGGCGGTGGGTCAAATTTTGCCCAAAACCACCTGCAGCTTTCAAAATATCCAAAACATCCCAAATTCGATACCTGAGCCATATTTTGGACCCAAATTCTGGCTCTCTGTACCTATTCGCAGTTTGAAATTCCGACTTTCTATACCAAAAATATTCCATTTACTGAAAGCGGCGGTGGGTCACATTTTGCCCATACCCCCCTGCAGTTTTCAAAATATCCCAAACATCCCAAATTCGATATATGAGCCATATTTTCGACCCAAATTCTGGCTCTCTGCACCTATTCGCCGTTTGAAATTCCGAATTTTTGTACCAAAAATATGCCAATTACTGAAAGCGAGGGTGGGTCTCATTTTACCCAAACCCCCCTGCAGTTTTCAAAATATCCCAAATTCGATACCTGAGCCATATTTTGGACCCAAATTCTGGCTCTCTGCACCTATTCGCAGTTTGAAATTCCGACTTTTTATACAAAAAATATGTCAATTACTGAAAGCAACGGTGGGTCACATTTAACCCAAACCCCCCTGCAGTTTTCAAAATATCCCTAACATTCCAAATTCGATACCTGAGCCATATTTTGGACCCAAATTCTGGCTCTCTGCACCTATTCGCAGTTTGAAATTCCAACTTTCTATACCAAAAATATGCCAATTACTGAAAGCGGCGGTGGGTCACATTTTGCCCAAACCCCCCTGCAGTTTTCAAAATATCCCAAACAACCCAATTTCGATACCTGAGATATATTTTGGACCCAAATTCTAGCTCTCTGCACCTATTCGCCGTTTGAAATTCCGACTTTTTATACCAAAAATATGCCAATTATTGATAGCGAGGGTGGGTCACATTTTACCCAAACCCCCCTGCAGTTTTCAAAATATCCCAAATTCGATACCTGAGCCATATTTTGGACCCAAATTCTGGCTCTCTGCACCTATTCGCAGTTTGAAATTCCGACTTTCTATACCAAAAATATGCCAATTACTGAAAGTGGCGGTGGGTCACATTTTGCCCAAACCCCCCCTGCAGTTTTCAAAATATCCCAAACATCCCAAATTCGATACCTGAGCTATATTTTGGACCCAAATTCTGGCTCTCTGCACCTATTCGATGTTTGAAATTCCGACTTTTTATACCAAAAATCTGCCAATTACTGAGAGCGGCGGTGGGTCACATTTTGCCCAAACTCCCCTGCAGTTTTCAAAATATCCCAAACATCCCAAATTCGA
The DNA here is from genome assembly GCF_040958095.1 of Procambarus clarkii. NCBI lineage: Eukaryota > Metazoa > Arthropoda > Malacostraca > Decapoda > Cambaridae > Procambarus > Procambarus clarkii. The sequence continues at coordinate 17,879,290 of NC_091240.1, read as the reverse complement.
TACCTGAGCCATATTTTGGGCCCAAATTCTGGCTCTCTGCACCTATTCGCAGTTTGAAATTCCGACGTTTTATACCAAAAATATGCCAATTACTGAAAGCGGCGGTGGGTCACATTTTGCCCAAACCCCCCTGCAGTTTTCAAAATATCCCAAACATCCCAAATTCGATACCTGAGCCATATTTTGGACCCAAATTCTGACTCTCTGCACCTATTCGCAGTTTGAAATTCCAACTTTCTATACCAAAAATATTCCAATTACTGAAAGCGGCGGTGGGTCACATTCTGCCCAAACACCCCTGCAGTTTTCAAAATATCCCAAACCACCCAAATTCGATACCTGAGATATATTTTGGACCCAAATTCTGGCTCTCTGCACCTATTCGCCGTTTGAAATTCCGACTTTCATTAACAAAAATATGCCAATTACTGAAAGCGGCGGTGGGTCACATTTTGCCCAAACCCCCCTGCAGTTTTCAAAATATCCCAAACATCCCAAACTTGATACCTGGGCCATATTTTGAACCCAAATTCTGCCTCTAAGCACCTATTCGCCGTTTGAAATTCCGAATTTTTATACCAAAAATATGCCAATTACTGAAACCGGCGGTGGGTCACATTCTGCCCAAACACCCCTGCAGTTTTCAAAATATCCCAAACCTCCCAAATTCGATACCTGAGATATATTTTGGACCCAAATTCTGGCTCTCTGCACCTATTCGCCGTTTGAAATTCCGACTTTCATTAACAAAAATATGCCAATTACTGAAAGCGGCGGTGGGTCACATTTTGCCCAAACCCCCCTGCAGTTTTCAAAATATCCCAAACATCCCAAATTCGATACATGAGCCATATTTTGGACCCAAATTCTGGCTCTCTGCACCTATTCGCAGTTTGAAATTCCGAGTTTTTACACCAAACATATGCCAATTACTGAAAGATGCGGTGGGTCACATTTTGCCCAAACCCCCCCCCCCCTGCAGTTTTCAAAATATCCCAAACATCCCAAATTCGATACCTGAGCCATATTTTGGAGCCAAATTCTGGCTCTCTGCACCTATGCGCAGTTTGAAATTCCGACGTTTTATACCAAAAATCTGCCAATTACTGAAACCGGCGGTGGGTCACATTTTGCCCAAACCCCCCCTGCAGTTTTCAAAATATCCCAAACATCCCAAATTCGATACATGAGCCATATTTTGGACCCAAATTCTGGCTCTCTGCACCTATTCGCAGTTTGAAATTCCGAATTTTTATACCAAACATATGCCAATTACTGAAAGCTGTGGTGGGTCACATTTTGCCCAAACCCCCCCCCCCCTGCAGTTTTCAAAATATCATTAACATCCCAAATTCGATACCTGAGCCATATTTTGGACCCAAATTCTGGCTCTCTGCACCTATTCGCCGTTTGAAATTCCGACTTTTTATACCAAAAATATGTCAATTACTGAGAGCGGCGGTGGGTCACATTTTACCCAAACCCCCCTGCAGTTTTCAAAATATCCCAAACATCCCAAATTCGATACCTGAGCCATATTTTGGAGCCAAATTCTGGCTCTCTGCACCTATGCGCAGTTCGAAATTCCGACTTTTTATACCTAAAATCTGCCAATTACTGAAACCGGCGGTGGGTCACATTTTGCCCAAACCCACCTGCAGTTTTCAAAATATCCAAAACGTCCCAAATTCTATACCTGAGCCATATTTTGGACCCAAATTCTGGCTCTCTGCAGCTATTCGCAGTTTGAAATTCCGACTTTCTATAACAAAAATATGCTAATTACTGAAACCGGCGGTGGGTCACATTTTACCCAAACCCACCTGCAGTTTTCAAAATATCCCTAACATCCCAAATTCGATACCTGAGCCATATTTTGGATCCAAATTCTGGCTCTCTGCACCTATTCGCAGTTTGAAATTCTGACTTTCTATACCAAAAATATTCCATTTACTGAAAGCGGCGGTGGGTCACATTTTGCCCAAACCCCCCTGCAGTTTTCAAAATATCCCAAACATCCCAAATTCGATGAATGAGCCATATTTTGGACCCAAATTCTGGCTCTCTGCACCTATTCGCCGTTTGAAATTCCGACTTTTTATACCAAAAATATGCCAAATACTGAAAGCGAGGGTAGGTCACATTTTGCCAAAACCCCCCTGCAGTTTTCAAAATATCCCAAACATTCCAAATTCGATACCTGAGCCATATTTTGGACCTAAATTCTGGCTCTCTGCACCTATTCGCAGTTTGAAATTCCGACTTTTTATACCAAACATATGCCAATTACTGAAAGCGGCGGTGGGTCAAATTTAACCCAAACCCCCGTGCAGTTTTCAAAATATCCCAAACATCTCAAATTCGATACTTGAGCCATATTTTGGACCCAAATTCTGGCTCTCTGCAACTATTCGCAGTTTGAAATTCCGACTTTTTATACCAAACATATGTCAATTACTGAAAGCGGCGGTGGGTCACATTTTGCCCAAACCCCCCCTGCAGTTTTCAAAATATCCCAAACATCCATAATTCGATACCTGAGCCATATTTTGGACCCAAATTCTGGCTCTCTGCACCTATTCGCAGTTTGAAATTCCGAATTTTTATACCAAAAATATGCCAATTACTGAAACCGGCGGTGGGTCACATTTTGCCCAAACCCACCTGCAGTTTTCAAAATATCCCAAACATCCCAAATTTGATACCCGAGCCATATTTTGGACCCAAATTCTGGCTCTCTGCACCTATTCGCAGTTTGAAATTCCGAATTTTTATACCAAAAATCTGCCAATTACTGAAAGCGGCGGTGGGTCATATTTTGCCCAAACCCCCCTTCAGATTTCAAAATATCCTAAACATCCCAAATACGATACCTGAGCCATATTTTGGACCCAACTTCTGGCTCTCTGCACCTATTCGCAGTTTGAAATTCCGACTTTTTATACCAAAAATCTGCCAATTACTGAAAGCAGCGGTGGGTCACATTTTGTCCAAACCCCCCTGCAGTTTTCAAAATATCCCAAACATCCCAAATTCAAAACCCGAGCCATGTTTTGGACCCAAATTCTGGCTCTCTGCACCTATTCGCAGTTTGAAATTCAGACTTTTTATACCAGAAATCTGCCAATTACTGAAACTGGCGGTGGGTCACATTTTGCCCAAACCCACCTGCAGTTTTCAAAATATCCCAAACATCCTAAATTCGATACCTGAGCCATATTTTGGACCCAAATTCAGGCTCTCTGCACCTATTCGATGTTTGAAATTCCGACTTTTTATACCAAAAATCTGCCAATTACTGAGAGCGGCGGTGGGTCACATTTTGCCCAAACTCCCCTGCAGTTTTCAAAATATCCCAAACATCCCAAATTCGATACCTGAGCCATATTTTAAACCCAAATTCTGGCTCTCTGCACCTATTCGCCGTTTGAAATTCGGACTTTTTATACCAAAAATATGCCAATTACAGAAAGCGGCGGTGGGTCACATTTTACCCAAATCCACCTGCAGTTTTCAAAATATCCCAAATATCCCAAATTCGATACCTGAGCTATATTTTGGACCCAAATTCTGGCTCTCTGCACCTATTCGCCGTTTGAAATTCCGACTTTTTATACCAAAAATATGCCAATTACTGAAAGCAAGGGGTCGGTCACATTTTGCTCAAACCCCCCTGCAGTTTTCAAAATATCCCAAACATCCCAAATTCGATACCTGAGCCATATTTTGGACCCAAATTCTGGCTCTCTGCACCTATTCGCAGTTTGAAATTCCAACTTTCTATACCAAAAATATTACAATTACTGAAAGCGGCGGTGGGTCACATTTTGCTCAAACACCCCTGCAGTTTTCAAAATATCCCAAACCTCCCAAATTCGATACCTGAGATATATTTTGGACCCAAATTCTGGCTCTCTGCACCTATTCGCCGTTTGAAATTCCGACTTTCTTTAACAAAAATATGCCAATTACTGAAAGCAGCGGTGGGTCACATTTTGCCCAAACCCCCCTGCAGTTTTCAAAATATCCCAAACATCCCAAATTTGATACCTGGGACATATTTTGAACCCAAATTCTGCCTCTAAGAACCTATTCGCCGTTTGAAATTCCGAATTTTTATACCAAAAATATGCCAATTACTGAAAGCGGCGGTGGGTCACATTTTACCCAAACCCCCCCTGCAGTTTTCAAAATATCCCAAATATCCCAAATTCGATACCTGAGCCATATTTTGGACCCAAATTCTGGCTCTCTGCACCTATTCGCCGTTTGAAATTCCGACTTTTTATACCAAAAATATGCCAATTACTGAAAGCGACGGAGAGTCACATTTTGCCCAAACCCCCCTGCAGTTTTCAAAATATCCCAAACATCCCAAATTCGATACCCGAGCCATATTTTGGACCCAAATTCTGGCTCTCTGCACCTATTGGCAGATTGAAATTCCGACTTTTTATACCAAACATATGCCAATTACTGAAAGCTGCGGTGGGTCACATTTTGCCCAAACCCCCCCCCCCCCCCCTGCAGTTTTCAAAATATCCCTAACATCCCAAATTCGATACCTGAGCCATATTTTGGACCCAAATTCTGGCTCTCTGCACCTATTCGCCGTTTGAAATTCCGACTTTTTATACCAAAAATATGTCAATTACTGAAAGCGGCGGTGGGTCACATTTTACCCAAACCCCCCTGCAGTTTTCAAAATATCCCAAATATCCCAAATTCGATACCTGAGCCATATTTTGGACCCAAATTCTGGCTCTCTGCACCTATGTGCAGTTTGAAATTCCGACTTTTTATATCAAAAATATGCCAATTACTGAAACCGGCGGTGGGTCACATTTTGCCCAAACCCACCTGCAGTTTTCAAAATATCCAAAACGTCCCAAATTTGATACCTGGGTCATATTTTGAACCCAAATTCTGCCTCTAAGCACCTATTCGCCGTTTGAAATTCCGAATTTTTATACCAAAAATATGCCAATTACTGAAAGCGGCGGTGGGTCACATTTTACCCAAACCCCCCTGCAGTTTTCAAAATATCCCAAATATCCCAAATTCGATACCTGAGCCATATTTTGGACCCAAATTCTGGCTCTCTGCACCTATGTGCAGTTTGAAATTCCGACTTTTTATATCAAAAATATGCCAATTACTGAAACCGGCGGTGGGTCACATTTTGCCCAAACCCACCTGCAGTTTTCAAAATATCCAAAACGTCCCAAATTTGATACCTGGGTCATATTTTGAACCCAAATTCTGCCTCTAAGCACCTATTCGCCGTTTGAAATTCCGAATTTTTATACCAAAAATATGCCAATTACTGAAAGCGGCGGTGGGTCACATTTTACCCAAACCCCCCCTGCAGTTTTCAAAATATCCCAAATATACCAAATTCGATACCTGAGCCATATTTTGTACCCAAATTCTGGCTCTCTGCACCTATTCGCCGTTTGAAATTCCGACTTTTTATACCAAAAATATGCCAATTACTGAAAGCAGCGGTGGGTCACATTTTGCCCAAACCCCCCTGCAGTTTTCAAAATATTCCAAACATTCCAAATTCGATACCCGAGCCATATTTTGGACCCAAATTCTGGCTCTCTGCACCTATTCGCATTTTGAAATTCCGAATTTTTATACCAAAAATCTGCTAATTACTGAAACCGGCGGTGGGTCAAATTTTGCCCAAAACCACCTGCAGCTTTCAAAATATCCAAAACATCCCAAATTCGATACCTGAGCCATATTTTGGACCCAAATTCTGGCTCTCTGTACCTATTCGCAGTTTGAAATTCCGACTTTCTATACCAAAAATATTCCATTTACTGAAAGCGGCGGTGGGTCACATTTTGCCCATACCCCCCTGCAGTTTTCAAAATATCCCAAACATCCCAAATTCGATATATGAGCCATATTTTCGACCCAAATTCTGGCTCTCTGCACCTATTCGCTGTTTGAAATTCCGAATTTTTGTACCAAAAATATGCCCATTACTGAAAGCGAGGGTGGGTCACATTTTACCCAAACCCCCCTGCAGTTTTCAAAATATCCCAAATTCGATACCTGAGCCATATTTTGGACCCAAATTCTGGCTCTCTGTACCTATTCGCAGTTTGAAATTCCGACTTTCTATACCAAAAATATTCCATTTACTGAAAGCAACGGTGGGTCACATTTAACCCAAACCCCCCTGCAGTTTTCAAAATATCCCTAACATTCCAAATTCGATACCTGAGCCATATTTTGGACCCAAATTCTGGCTCTCTGCACCTATTCGCAGTTTGAAATTCCAACTTTCTATACCAAAAATATGCCAATTACTGAAAGCGGCGGTGGGTAACATTTTGCCCAAACCCCCCTGCAGTTTTCAAAATATCCCAAACAACCCAATTTCGATACCTGAGATATATTTTGGACCCAAATTCTAGCTCTCTGCACCTATTCACCGTTTGAAATTCCGACTTTTTATACCAAAAATATGCCAATTATTGATAGCGAGGGTGGGTCACACTTTACCCAAACCCCCCTGCAGTTTTCAAAATATCCCAAATTCGATACCTGAGCCATATTTTGGACCCAAATTCTGGCTCTCTGCACCTATTCGCAGTTTGAAATTCCGACTTTCTATACCAAAAATCTGCCAATTACTGAAAGCGGCGGTGGGTCACATTTTGCCCAAACCCCCCTGCAGTTTTCAAAATATCCCAAACATCCCAAATTCGATACCCGAGCCATATTTTGGACCCAAATTCTGGCTCTATTCACATATTCGCAGTTTGAAATTCCAACTTTCTATACCAAAAATATTACAATTACTGAAAGCGGCGGTGGGTCACATTTTGCCCAAACACCCCTGCAGTTTTCAAAATATCCCAAACCTCCCAAATTCGATACCTGAGATATATTTTGGACCCAAATTCTGGCTCTCTGCACCTATTCGCCGTTTAAAATTCCGACTTTCTTTAACAAAAATATGCCAATTACTGAAAGCGGCGGTGGGTCACATTTTGCCCAAACCCCCCTGCAGTTTTCAAAATATCCAAAACATCCCAAATTTGATACCTGGGCCATATTTTGGACCCAAATTCTGCCTCTAAGCACCTATTCGCCGTTTGAAATTCCGAATTTTTATACCAAAAATATGCCAATTACTGAAAGCGGCGGTGGGTCACATTTTACCCAAACCCCCCCTGCAGTTTTCAAAATATCCCAAATATCCCAAATTCGATACCTGAGCCATATTTTGTACCCAAATTCTGGCTCTCTGCACCTATTCGCCGTTTGAAATTCCGACTTTTTATACCAAAAATATGCCAATTACTGAAAGCGACGGAGGGTCACATTTTGCCCAAACCCCCCCTGCAGTTTTCAAAATATCCCTAACATCCCAAATTCGATACCTGAGCCATATTTTGGACCCAAATTCTGGCTCTCTGCACCTATTCGCCGTTTGAAATTCCGACTTTTTATACCAAAAATATGTCAATTACTGAAAGCGGCGGTGGGTTACATTTTACCCAAACCCCCCTGCAGTTTTCAAAATATCCCAAATATCCCAAATTCGATACCTGAGCCATATTTTGGACCCAAATTCTGGCTCTCTGCACCTATTCGCCGTTTGAAATTCCGACTTTTTATACCAAAAATATGCCAATTACTGAAACCCGCGGTGGGTCACATTTTGCCCAAACTCCCCTGCAGTTTTCAAAATATCCCAAACATCCCAAATTCGATACCCGAGCCATATTTTGAACCCAAATTCTGGCTCTCTGCACCTATTCGCCGTTTGAAATTCCGACTTTTTATACCAAAAATATGCCAATTACTGAAAGCGGCGGTGGGTCACATTTTGCCCAAACCCCCCTGCAGTTTTCAAAATATCCCAAACATCCCAAATTTGATACCTCGGCCATATTTTGGACCCAAATTCTGCCTCTAAGCACCTATTCGCCGTTTGAAATTCCGAATTTTTATACCAAAAATATGCCAATTACTGAAAGCGGCGGTGGGTCACATTTTACCCAAACCCCCCCTGCAGTTTTCAAAATATCCCAAATATCCCAAATTCGATACCTGACCCATATCTTGGACCCAAATTCTGGCTCTCTGCACCTATTCGCAGTTTGAAATTCCGACTTTCTATAACAAAAATATGCCAATTACCGAAAGCGGCGGTGGGTCACATTTTGCCCAAACCCCCCTGCAGTTTTCAAAATATCCTAAACATCCCAAATTCGATACCTGAGCCATATTTTGGACCCAAATTCTGGCTCTCTGCACCTATTCGCCGTTTGAAATTCCGACTTTTTATACCAAAAATATGCCAATTACTGAAAGCGACGGAGGGTCACATTTTGCCCAAACCCCTCTGCAGTTTTCAAAATATCCCAAACATCCCAAATTCGATACCCGAGCCATATTTTGGACCCAAATTCTGGCTCTCTGCACATATTCGCAGTTTGAAATTCCGGCTTTTTATACCAAACATATGCCAATTACTGAAAGCTGCGGTGAGTCACATTTTGCCCAAACCCCCCCTGCAGCTTTCAAAATATCTCTAACATCCCAAATTCGATACCTGAGCCATATTTTGGACCCAAATTCTGGCTCTCTGCACCTATACGCCGTTTGAAATTCCGACTTTCTATACCAAAAATATTCCATTTACTGAAAGCTGCGGTGGGTCACATTTTGCCCAAACCCCCTTGCAGTTTTCAAAATATCCCAAACATCCCAAATTCGATAAATGAGCCATATTTTGGACCCAAATTCTGGCTCTCTGCACCTATTCGCCGTTTGAAATTCCGACTTTTTATACCAAAAATATGCCAATTACTGAAAGCGAGGGTAGGTCACATTTTGCCAATACCCCCCTGCAGTTTTCAAAATATCCCAAACATCCCAAATTCGATACCTGAGCCATATTTTGGACCTAAATTCTGGCTCTCTGCACCTATTCGCAGTTTGAAATTCCGACTTTTATACAAAAAATATGCCAATTACTGAAAGCGGCGGTGGGTCAAATTTAACCCAAACCCCCCTGCAGTTTTCAAAATATCCCTAACATCCCAAATTCGATACCTGAGCCATATTTTGGACCCAAATTCTGGCTCTCTGCACCTATTCGCAGTTTGAAATTCCGACTTTTTATACCAAAAATCTGCAAATTACTGAAAGCTGCGGTGGGTCACATTTTGCCCAAACCCCCCTGCAGTTTTCAAAATATCCCAAACATTCCAAATTCGATACCCGAGCCATATTTTGGACCCAAATTCTGGCTCTCTGCACCTATTCGCAGTTTGAAATTCCGACTTTTTATACCAAAAATCTGCAAATTACTGAAAGCTGCGGTGGGTCACATTTTGCCCAAACCCCCCTGCAGTTTTCAAAATATCCCAAACATTCCAAATTCGATACCCGAGCCATATTTTGGACCCAAATTCTGGCTCTCTGCACCTATTCGCATTTTGAAATTCCGACTTTTTATACCAAAAATCTGCCAATTACTGAAACCGGCGGTGGGTCACATTTTGCCCAAAACCACCTGCAGTTTTCAAAATATCCAAAACATCCCAAATTCGATACCTGAGCCATATTTTGGACCCAAATTCTGGCTCTCTGCACCTATTCGCAGTTTGAAATTCCGAATTTCTATACCAAAAATATTCCATTTACTGAAAGCGGCGGTGGGTCACATTTAGCCCAAACCCCCCTGCAGTTTTCAAAATATCCCAAACATCCCAAATGAGCCATATTTTCGACCCAAATTCTGGCTCTCTGCACCTATTCGCCGTTTGAAATTCCGACTTTTTATACCAAAAATATGCCAATTACTGAAAGCGAGGGTGGGTCACATTTTACCCAAACCCCCCTGCAGTTTTCAAAATATCCCAAATTCGATACCTGAGCCATATTTTGGACCCAAATTCTGGCTCTCTGCATCTATTCGCAGTTTGAAATTCCGACTTTTTATACCAAAAATCTGCCAATTACTGAAAGCGGCGGTGGGTCACATTTTGCCCAAACCCCCCTGCAGTTTTCAAAATATCCCAAACATCCCAAATTCGATACCTGAGCCATATTTTGGACCCAAATTTTGGCTCTCTGCACCTATTCGCCGTTTGAAATTCCGACTTTTTATACCAAAAATATGTCAATTACTGAAAGCGGCGGTGGGTTACATTTTACCCAAACCCCCCTGCAGTTTTCAAAATATCCCAAATATCCCAAATTCGATACCTGAGCCATATTTTGGACCCAAATTCTGGCTCTCTGCACCTATTCGCCGTTTGAAATTCCGACTTTTTATACCAAAAATATGCCAATTACTGAAACCTGCTTTGGGTCACATTTTGCCCAAACTCCCCTGCAGTTTTCAAAATATCCCAAACATCCCAAATTCGATACCCGAGCCATATTTTGAACCCAAATTCTGGCTCTCAGCACCTATTCGCCGTTTGAAATTCCGACTTTTTATACCAAAAATATGCCAATTACTGAAAGCGGCGGTGGGTCACATTTTGCCCAAACCCCCCTGCAGTTTTCAAAATATCCCTAACATCCCAAATTCGATACCTGAGCCATATTTTGGACCCAAATTCTGGCTCTCTGCACCTATTCGCAGTTTGAAATTCCGACTTTCTATAACAAAAATATTCCATTTACTGAAAGCGGCGGTGGGTCACATTTTGCCCAAACCCCCCTGCAGTTTTCAAAATATCCCAAACATCCCAAATTCGATAAATGAGCCATATTTTGGACCCAAATTCTTGCTCTCTGCACCTATTCGCCGTTTGAAATTCCGACTTTTTATACCAAAAATATGCCAATTACTGAAAGCGAGGGTAGGTCACATTTTGCCAAAACCCCCCTGCAGTTTTCAAAATATCCCAAACATCCCAAATTCGATACCTGAGCCATATTTTGGACCCAAATTCTGGCTCTCTGCACCTATTCGCAGTTTGAAATTCCGAATTTCTATACCAAAAATATTCCATTTACTGAAAGCGGCGGTGGGTCACATTTAGCCCAAACCCCCCTGCAGTTTTCAAAATATCCCAAACATCCCAAATGAGCCATATTTTCGACCCAAATTCTGGCTCTCTGCACCTATTCGCCGTTTGAAGTTCCGACTTTTTATACCAAAAATATGCCAATTACTGAAAGCGAGGGTGGGTCACATTTTACCCAAACCCCCCTGCAGTTTTCAAAATATCCCAAATTCGATACCTGAGCCATATTTTGGACCCAAATTCTGGCTCTCTGCATCTATTCGCAGTTTGAAATTCCGACTTTTTATACCAAAAATCTGCCAATTACTGAAAGCGGCGGTGGGTCACATTTTGCCCAAACCCCCCTGCAGTTTTCAAAATATCCCAAACATCCCAAATTCGATACCTGAGCCATATTTTGGACCCAAATTCTGGCTCTCTGCACCTATTCGCAGTTTGAAATTCCGAATTTCTATACCAAAAATATTCCATTTACTGAAAGAGGCGGTGGGTCACATTTAGCCCAAACCCCCCTGCAGTTTTCAAAATATCCCAAACATCCCAAATGAGCCATATTTTCGACCCAAATTCTGGCTCTCTGCACCTATTCGCCGTTTGAAGTTCCGACTTTTTATACCAAAAATATGCCAATTACTGAAAGCGAGGGTGGGTCACATTTTACCCAAACCCCCCTGCAGTTTTCAAAATATCCCAAATTCGATACCTGAGCCATATTTTGGACCCAAATTCTGGCTCTCTGCATCTATTCGCAGTTTGAAATTCCGACTTTTTATACCAAAAATCTGCCAATTACTGAAAGCGGCGGTGGGTCACATTTTGCCCAAACCCCCCTGCAGTTTTCAAAATATCCCAAACATCCCAAATTCGATACCTGAGCCATATTTTGGACCCAAATTTTGGCTCTCTGCACCTATTCGCCGTTTGAAATTCCGACTTTTTATACCAAAAATATGTCAATTACTGAAAGCGGCGGTGGGTTACATTTTACCCAAACCCCCCTGCAGTTTTCAAAATATCCCAAATATCCCAAATTCGATACCTGAGCCATATTTTGGACCCAAATTCTGGCTCTCTGCACCTATTCGCCGTTTGAAATTCCGACTTTTTATACCAAAAATATGCCAATTACTGAAACCTGCTTTGGGTCACATTTTGCCCAAACTCCCCTGCAGTTTTCAAAATATCCCAAACATCCCAAATTCGATACCCGAGCCATATTTTGAACCCAAATTCTGGCTCTCTGCACCTATTCGCTGTTTGAAATTCCGACTTTTTATACCAAAAATATGCCAATTACTGAAAGCGGCGGTGGGTCACATTTTGCCCAAACCCCCCTGCAGTTTTCAAAATATCCCTAACATCCCAAATTCGATACCTGAGCCATATTTTGGACCCAAATTCTGGCTCTCTGCACCTATTCGCAGTTTGAAATTCCGACTTTCTATAACAAAAATATTCCATTTACTGAAAGCGGCGGTGGGTCACATTTTGCCCAAACCCCCCTGCAGTTTTCAAAATATCCCAAACATCCCAAATTCGATAAATGAGCCATATTTTGGACCTAAATTCTGGCTCTCTGCACCTATTCGCAGTTTGAAATTCCGAATTTTTATACCAAAAATATGCCAATTACTGAAAGCGAGGGTAGGTCACATTTTGCCAAAACCCCCCTGCAGTTTTCAAAATATCCCAAACATCCCAAATTCGATACCTGAGCCATATTTTGGACCTAAATTCTGGCTATCTGCACCTATTCGCAGTTTGAAATTCCGACTTTTATACAAAAAATATGCCAATTACTGAAAGCGGCGATGGGTCAAATTTAACCCAAACCCCCCTGCAGTTTTCAAAATATCCCTAACATCCCAAATTTGATACCTGAGCCATATTTTCGACCCAAATTCTGGCTCTCTGCACCTATTCGCAGTTTGAAATTCCGAATTTTTATACCAAAAATCTGCCAATTACTGAAAGCAGCGGTGGGTCACATTTTGCCCAAACCCCCCTGCAGTTTTCAAAATATCCCAAACATTCCAAATTCGATACCCGAGCCATATTTTGGACCCAAATTCTGGCTCTCTGCGCCTATTCGCATTTTGAAATTCCGACTTTTTATACCAAAAATCTGCCAATTACTGAAACCGGCGGTGGGTCACATTTTGCCCAAAACCACCTGCAGTTTTCAAAATATCAAAAACATCCCAAATTCGATACCTGAGCCATATTTTGGACCCAAATTCTGGCTCTCTGCACCTATTCGCAGTTTGAAATTCCGACTTTCTATACCAAAAATATTCCATTTACTGAAAGCGGCGGTGGGTCACATTTAGCCCAAACCCCCCTGCAGTTTTCAAAATATCCCAAACATCCCAAATGAGCCATATTTTCGACCCAAATTCTGGCTCTCTGCACCTATTCGCCGTTTGAAATTCCGACTTTTTATTCCAAAAATATGCCAATTACTGAAAGCAAGGGTGGGTCACATTTTACCCAAACCCCCCTGCAGTTTTCAAAATATCCCAAATTCGATACCTGAGCCATATTTTGGACCCAAATTCTGGCTCTCTGCACCTATTCGCAGTTTGAAATTCCGACTTTCTATACCAAAAATCTGCCAATTACTGAAAGCGGCGGTGGGTCACATTTTGCCCAAACTCCCCTGCAGTTTTCAAAATATCCCAAACATCCCAAATTCGATACCTGAGCCATATTTTGGACCCAAATTCTGGCTCTCTGCACCTATTCGCCGTTTGAAATTCCGACTTTTTATACCAAAAATATGCCAATTACTGAAAGCGAGGGTGGGTCACATTTTACCCAAACCCCCCTGCAGTTTTCAAAATATCCCAAATTCGATACCCGAGCCATATTTTGAACCCAAATTCTGGCTCTCTGCACCTATTCGCCGTTTGAAATTCCGACTTTTTATACAAAAAATATGCCAATTACTGAAAGCATCGGTGGGTCACATTTTACCCAAACCCCCCTGCAGTTTTCAAAATATCCCAAACATCCCAAATTCGATACCTGAGCCATATTTTGGACCCAAATTCTGGCTCTCTGCACCTATTCGCCGTTTGAAATTCCGACTTTTTATACCAAAAATATGCCAATTACTGAAAGCGAGGGTGGGTCACATTTTACCCAAACCCCCCTGCAGTTTTCAAAATATCCCAAATTCGATACCCGAGCCATATTTTGAACCCAAATTCTGGCTCTCTGCACCTATTCGCCGTTTGAAATTCCGACTTTTTATACAAAAAATATGCCAATTACTGAAAGCATCGGTGGGTCACATTTTACCCAAACCCCCCTGCAGTTTTCAAAATATCCCAAACATCCCAAATTTGATACCTGGGCCATATTTTGGACCCAAATTCTGCCTCTAAGCACCTATTCGCCGTTTGAAATTCCGAATTTTTATACCAAAAATATGCCAATTACTGAAAGCGGCGGTGGGTCACATTTTACCCAAACCCCCCCTGCAGTTTTCAAAATATCCCAAATATCCCAAATTCGATACCTGACCCATATTTTGGACCCAAATTCTGGCTCTCTGCACCTATTCGCAGTTTGAAATTCCGACATTCTATAACAAAAATATGCCAATTACCGAAAGCGGCGGTGGGTCACATTTTGCCCAAACCCCCTTGCAGTTTTCAAAATATCCCAAACATCCCAAATTCGATACCTGAGCCATATTTTGGACCCAAATTCTGGCTCTCTGCACATATTCGCAGTTTGAAATTCCGACTTTTTATACCAAACATATGCCAATTACTGAAAGCTGCGGTGGGTCACATTTTGCCCAAACCCCCCCCTGCAGTTTTCAAAATATCCCTAACATCGCAAATTCGATACCTGAGCCATATTTTGGACCCAAATTCTGGCTCTCTGCACCTATTCGCCGCTTGAAATTCCGACTTTTTATACCAAAAATATGTCAATTACTGAAAGCGGCGGTGGGTAACATTTTACCCAAACCCCCCTGCAGTTTTCAAAATATCCCAAATATCCCAAATTCGATACCTGAGCCATATTTTGGACCCAAATTCTGGCTCTCTGCACCTATTCGCCGTTTGAAATTCCGACTTTTTATACCAAAAATATGCCAATTACTGAAACCCGCGGTGGGTCACATTTTGCCCAAACTCCCCTGCAGTTTTCAAAATATCCCAAACATCCCAAATTCGATACCCGAGCCATATTTTGAACCCAAATTCTGGCTCTCTGCACCTATTCGCCTTTTGAAATTCCGACTTTTTATACCAAAAATATGCCAATTACTGAAAGCGGCGGTGGGTCACATTTTGCCCAAACCCCCCTGCAGTTTTCAAAATATCCCAAACATCCCAAATTCGATACCTGAGCCATATTTTGGATCCAAATTCTGGCTCTCTGCACCTATTCGCAGTTTGAAATTCCGACTTTCTATACCAAAAATATTCCATTTACTGAAAGCGGCGGTGGGTCACATTTTGCCCAAACCCCCCTGCAGTTTTCAAAATATCCCAAACATCCCAAATTCGATATATAAGCCATATTTTGGACCCAAATTCTGGCTCTCTGCACCTATTCGCCGTTTGAAATTCCGACTTTTTATACCAAAAATATGCCAATTACTGAAAGCGAGGGTAGGTCACATTTTGCCAAAACCCCCCTGCAGTTTTCAAAATATCCCAAACATCCCAAATTCGATACCTGAGATATATTTTGGACCTAAATTCTGGCTCTCTGCACCTATTCGCAGTTTGAAATTCCGACTTTTATACAAAAAATATGCCAATTACTGAAAGCGGCGGTGGGTCAAATTTAACCCAAACCCCCCTGCAGTTTTCAAAATATCCCAAACATCCCAAATTCGATACCTGAGCCATATTTTGGACCCAAATTCTGGCTCTCTGCACCTATTCGCCGTTTGAAATTCCGACTTTTTATACCAAAAATATGCCAATTACTGAAAGCGAGGGTGGGTCACATTTTACCCAAACCCCCCTGCAGTTTTCAAAATATCCCAAATTCGATACCCGAGCCATATTTTGAACCCAAATTCTGGCTCTCTGCACCTATTCGCTGTTTGAAATTCCGACTTTTTATACAAAAAATATGCCAATTACTGAAAGCATCGGTGGGTCACATTTTACCCAAACCCCCCTGCAGTTTTCAAAATATCCCAAACATCCCAAATTTGATACCTGGGCCATATTTTGGACCCAAATTCTGCCTCTAAGCACCTATTCGCCGTTTGAAATTCCGAATTTTTATACCAAAAATATGCCAATTACTGAAAGCGGCGGTGGGTCACATTTTACCCAAACCCCCCCTGCAGTTTTCAAAATATCCCAAATATCCCAAATTCGATACCTGACCCATATTTTGGACCCAAATTCTGGCTCTCTGCACCTATTCGCAGTTTGAAATTCCGACATTCTATAACAAAAATATGCCAATTACCGAAAGCGGCGGTGGGTCACATTTTGCCCAAACCCCCTTGCAGTTTTCAAAATATCCCAAACATCCCAAATTCGATACCTGAGCCATATTTTGGACCCAAATTCTGGCTCTCTGCACATATTCGCAGTTTGAAATTCCGACTTTTTATACCAAAAATATGCCAATTACTGAAAGCGGCGGTGGGTCACATTTTGCCCAAACCCCCCTGCAGTTTTCAAAATATCCCAAACATCCCAAATTCGATATATAAGCCATATTTTGGACCCAAATTCTGGCTCTCTGCACCTATTCGCCGTTTGAAATTCCGACTTTTTATACCAAAAATATGCCAATTACTGAAAGCGAGGGTAGGTCACATTTTGCCAAAACCCCCCTGCAGTTTTCAAAATATCCCAAACATCCCAAATTCGATACCTGAGATATATTTTGGACCTAAATTCTGGCTCTCTGCACCTATTCGCAGTTTGAAATTCCGACTTTTATACAAAAAATATGCCAATTACTGAAAGCGGCGGTGGGTCAAATTTAACCCAAACCCCCCTGCAGTTTTCAAAATATCCCAAACATCCCAAATTCGATACCTGAGCCATATTTTGGACCCAAATTCTGGCTCTCTGCACCTATTCGCCGTTTGAAATTCCGACTTTTTATACCAAAAATATGCCAATTACTGAAAGCGAGGGTGGGTCACATTTTACCCAAACCCCCCTGCAGTTTTCAAAATATCCCAAATTCGATACCCGAGCCATATTTTGAACCCAAATTCTGGCTCTCTGCACCTATTCGCTGTTTGAAATTCCGACTTTTTATACAAAAAATATGCCAATTACTGAAAGCATCGGTGGGTCACATTTTACCCAAACCCCCCTGCAGTTTTCAAAATATCCCAAACATCCCAAATTTGATACCTGGGCCATATTTTGGACCCAAATTCTGCCTCTAAGCACCTATTCGCCGTTTGAAATTCCGAATTTTTATACCAAAAATATGCCAATTACTGAAAGCGGCGGTGGGTCACATTTTACCCAAACCCCCCCTGCAGTTTTCAAAATATCCCAAATATCCCAAATTCGATACCTGACCCATATTTTGGACCCAAATTCTGGCTCTCTGCACCTATTCGCAGTTTGAAATTCCGACATTCTATAACAAAAATATGCCAATTACCGAAAGCGGCGGTGGGTCACATTTTGCCCAAACCCCCTTGCAGTTTTCAAAATATCCCAAACATCCCAAATTCGATACCTGAGCCATATTTTGGACCCAAATTCTGGCTCTCTGCACATATTCGCAGTTTGAAATTCCGACTTTTTATACCAAACATATGCCAATTACTGAAAGCTGCGGTGGGTCACATTTTGCCCAAACCCCCCCCCCTGCAGTTTTCAAAATATCCCTAACATCGCAAATTCGATACCTGAGCCATATTTTGGACCCAAATTCTGGCTCTCTGCACCTATTCGACGCTTGAAATTCCGACTTTTTATACCAAAAATATGTCAATTACTGAAAGCGGCGGTGGGTTACATTTTACCCAAACCCCCCTGCAGTTTTCAAAATATCCCAGATATCCCAAATTCGATACCTGAGCCATATTTTGGACCCAAATTCTGGCTCTCTGCACCTATTCGCCGTTTGAAATTCCGACTTTTTATACCAAAAATATGCCAATTACTGAAACCCGCGGTGGGTCACATTTTGCCCAAACTCCCCTGCAGTTTTCAAAATATCCCAAACATCCCAAATTCGATACCCGAGCCATATTTTGAACCCAAATTCTGGCTCTCTGCACCTATTCGCCTTTTGAAATTCCGACTTTTTATACCAAAAATATGCCAATTACTGAAAGCGGCGGTGGGTCACATTTTGCCCAAACCCCCCTGCAGTTTTCAAAATATCCCTAACATCCCAAATTCGATACCTGAGCCATATTTTGGATCCAAATTCTGGCTCTCTGCACCTATTCGCAGTTTGAAATTCCGACTTTCTATACCAAAAATATTCCATTTACTGAAAGCGGCGGTGGGTCACATTTTGCCCAAACCCCCCTGCAGTTTTCAAAATATCCCAAACATCCCAAATTCGATATATAAGCCATATTTTGGACCCAAATTCTGGCTCTCTGCACCTATTCGCCGTTTGAAATTCCGACTTTTTATACCAAAAATATGCCAATTACTGAAAGCGAGGGTAGGTCACATTTTGCCAAAACCCCCCTGCAGTTTTCAAAATATCCCAAACATCCCAAATTCGATACCTGAGATATATTTTGGACCTAAATTCTGGCTCTCTGCACCTATTCGCAGTTTGAAATTCCGACTTTTTATACCAAAAATATGCCAATTACTGAAAGCGAGGGTGGGTCACATTTTACCCAAACCCCCCTGCAGTTTTCAAAATATCCCAAATTCGATACCTGATCCATATTTTGGACCCAAATTCTGGCTCTCTGCACCTATTCGCAGTTTGAAATTCCGACTTTCTATACCAAAAATCTGCCAATTACTGAAAGCAGCGGTGGGTCACATTTTGCCCAAACCCCCCTGCAGTTTTCAAAATATCCTAAACATCCCAAATTCGATACCCGAGCCATATTTTGGACCAAAATTCTGGCTCTCTGCACCTATTCGCAGTTTGAAATTCCGACTTTTTATACCAAAAATCTGCCAATTACTGAAACCGGCGGTGGGTCACATTTTGCCCAAAACCACCTGCAGTTTTCAAAATATCCAAAACATCCCAAATTCGATACCTGAGCCATATTTTGGACCCAAATTCTGGCGCTCTGCACCTATTCGCAGTTTGAAATTCCGACTTTCTATACCAAAAATATTCCATTTACTGAAAGCGGCGGTGGGTCACATTTTGCCGAAACCCCCCTGCAGTTTTCAAAATATCCCAAACATCCCAAATTCGATACCCGAGCCATATTTTGGACCCAAATTCTGGCTCTCTGCACCTATTCGCCGTTTGAAATTCCGACTTTTTATACCAAAAATATGCCAATTACTGAAAGCGAGGGTGGGTCACATTTTACCCAAACCCCCCTGCAGTTTTCAAAATATCCCAAATTCGATACCTGATCCATATTTTGGACCCAAATTCTGGCTCTCTGCACCTATTCGCAGTTTGAAATTCCGACTTTCTATACCAAAAATCTGCCAATTACTGAAAGCGGCGGTGGGTCACATTTTGCCCAAACCCCCCTGCAGTTTTCAATATATCCCAAACATCCCAAATTCGATACCTGAGCCATATTTTGCACCCAAATTCTGGCTCTCTGCACCTATTCGCAGTTTGAAATTCCGACTTTTTATACCAAAAATCTGCCAATTACTGAAACCGGCGGTGGGTCACATTTTGCCCAAACCCCCCTGCAGTTTTCAAAATATCCCAAACATCCCAAATTCGATACCTGAGCCATATTTTGGACCCAAATTCTGGCTCTCTGCACCTATTCGCCGTTTGAAATTCCGACTTTTTATACCAAAAATATGCCAATTACTGAAAGCGAGGGTGGGTCACATTTTACCCAAACCCCCCTGCAGTTTTCAAAATATCCCAAATTCGATACCTGAGCCATATTTTGGACCCAAATTCTGGCTCTCTGCACCTATTCGCAGTTTGAAATTCCGACTTTTTATACAAAAAATATGCCAATTACTGAAAGCAACGGTGGGTCACATTTAACCCAAACCCCCCTGCAGTTTTCAAAATATCCCTAACATTCCAAATTCGATACCTGAGCCATATTTTGGACCCAAATTCTGGCTCTCTGCACCTATTCGCAGTTTGAAATTCCAACTTTCTATACCAAAAATATGCCAATTACTGAAAGCGGCGGTGGGTCACATTTTGCCCAAACCCCCCTGCAGTTTTCAAAATATCCCAAACAACCCAATTTCGATACCTGAGATATATTTTGGACCCAAATTCTAGCTCTCTGCACCTATTCGCCGTTTGAAATTCCGACTTTTTATACCAAAAATATGCCAATTACTGATAGCGAGGGTGGGTCACATTTTACCCAAACCCCCCTGCAGTTTTCAAAATATCCCAAATTCGATACCTGAGCCATATTTTGGACCCAAATTCGGGCTCTCTGCACCTATTCGCAGCTTGAAATTCCGACTTGCTATACCAAAAATCTGCCAATTACTGAAAGCGGCGGTGGGTCACATTTTGCCCAAACCCCCCTGCAGTTTTCAAAATATCCCAAACATCCCAAATTCGATACCCGAGCCATATTTTGGACCCAAATTCTGGCTCTATGCACATATTCGCAGTTTGAAATTCCAACTTTCTATACCAAAAATATTACAATTACTGAAAGCGGCGGTGGGTCACATTTTGCCCAAACACCCCTGCAGTTTTCAAAATATCCCAAACCTCCCAAATTCGATACCTGAGATATATTTTTGACCCAAATTCTGGCTCTCTGCACCTATTCGCCGTTTAAAATTCCGACTTTCTTTAACAAAAATATGCCAATTACTGAAAGCGGCGGTGGGTCACATTTTGCCCAAACCCCCCTGCAGTTTTCAAAATATCCCAAACATCCCAAATTTGATACCTGGGACATATTTTGGACCCAAATTCTGCCTCTAAGCACCTATTCGCCGTTTGAAATTCCGAATTTTTATACCAAAAATATGCCAATTACTGAAAGCGGCGGTGGGTCACATTTTACCCAAACCCCCCCTGCAGTTTTCAAAATATCCCAAATATCCCAAATTCGATACCTGAGCCATATTTTGTACCCAAATTCTGGCTCTCTGCACCTATTCGCCGTTTGAAATTCCGACTTTCTATAACAAAAATATGCCAATTACTGAAAGCGGCGGTGGGTCACATTTTGCCCAAACCCCCCTGCATTTTTCAAAATATCCCAAACATCCCAAATTCGATACCTGAGCCATATTTTGGACCCAAATTCTGGCTCTCTGCACCTATTCGCCGTTTGAAATTCCGACTTTTTATACCAAAAATATGCCTATTACTGAAAGCGACGGAGGGTCAAATTTTGCCCAAACCCCCCTGCAGTTTTCAAAATATCCCAAACATCCCAAATTAGATACCTGAGCCATATTTTGGACCCAAATTCTGGCTCTCTGCACCTATTCGCAGTTTGAAATTCCGACTTTTTATACCAAACATATGCCAATTACTGAAAGCTGCGGTGGGTCACATTTTGCCCAAACCCCCCCTGCAGTTTTCAAAATATCCTTAACATCCCAAATTTGATACCTGGGCCATATTTTGGACCCAAATTCTGCCTCTAAGCACCTATTCGCCGTTTGAAATTCCGAATTTTTATACCAAAAATATGCCAATTACTGAAAGCGGCGGTGGGTCACATTTTACCCAAACCCCCCCTGCAGTTTTCAAAATATCCCAAATATCCCAAATTCGATACCTGAGCCATATTTTGTACCCAAATTCTGGCTCTCTGCACCTATTCGCCGTTTGAAATTCCGACTTTCTATAACAAAAATATGCCAATTACTGAAAGCGGCGGTGGGTCACATTTTGCCCAAACCCCCCTGCAGTTTTCAAAATATCCCAAACATCCCAAATTCGATACCTGAGCCATATTTTGGACCCAAATTCTGGCTCTCTGCACCTATTCGCCGTTTGAAATTCCGACTTTTTATACCAAAAATATGCCTATTACTGAAAGCGACGGAGGGTCAAATTTTGCCCAAACCCCCCTGCAGTTTTCAAAATATCCCAAACATCCCAAATTAGATACCCGAGCCATATTTTGAACCCAAATTCTGGCTCTCTGCACCTATTCGCAGTTTGAAATTCCGACTTTTTATACCAAACATATGCCAATTACTGAAAGCTGCGGTGGGTCACATTTTGCCCAAACCCCCCCTGCAGTTTTCAAAATATCCCAAACATCCCAAATTCGATACCTGAGCCATATTTTGGACCCAAATTCTGGCTCTCTGCACCTATTCGCCGTTTGAAATTCCGACTTTTTATACCAAAAATATGTCAATTACTGAAAGCGGCGGTGGGTTACATTTTACCCAAACCCCCCTGCAGTTTTCAAAATATCCCAAATATCCCAAATTCGATACCTGAGCCATATTTTGGACCCAAATTCTTGCTCTCTGCACCTATTCGCCGTTTGAAATTCCGACTTTTTATACCAAAAATATGCCAATTACTGAAACCCGCGGTGGGTCACATTTTGCCCAAACTCCCCTGCAGTTTTCAAAATATCCCAAACATCCCAAATTCGATACCCGAGCCATATTTTGAACCCAAATTCTGGCTCTCTGCACCTATTCGCTGTTTGAAATTCCGACTTTTTATACCAAAAATATGCCAATTACTGAAAGCGGCGGTGGGTCACATTTTGCCCAAACCCCCCTGCAGTTTTCAAAATATCCCTAACATCCCAAATTCGATACCTGAGCCATATTTTGGACCCAAATTCTGGCTCTCTGCACCTATTCGCAGTTTGAAATTCCGACTTTCTATACCAAAAATATTCCATTTACTGAAAGCGGCGGTGGGTCACATTTTGCCCAAACCCCCCTGCAGTTTTCAAAATATCCCAAACATCCCAAATTCGATATATAAGCCATATTTTGGACCCAAATTCTGGCTCTCTGCACCTATTCGCCGTTTGAAATTCCGACTTTTTATACCAAAAATATGCCAATTACTGAAAGCGAGGGTAGGTCACATTTTGCCAAAACCCCCCTGCAGTTTTCAAAATATCCCAAACATCCCAAATTCGATACCTGAGCCATATTTTGGACCTAAATTCTGGCTCTCTGCACCTATTCGCAGTTTGAAATTCCGACTTTTATACAAAAAATATGCCAATTACTGAAAGCGGCGGTGGGTCAAATTTAACCCAAACCCCCCTGCAGTTTTCAAAATATCCCTAACATCCCAAATTCGATACCTGAGCCATATTTTCGACCCAAATTCTGGATCTCTGCACCTATTCGTAGTTTGAAATTCCGACTTTTTATACCAAAAATCTGCCAATTACTGAAAGCAGCGGTTGGTCACATTTTGCCCAAACCCCCCTGCAGTTTTCAAATTATCCCAAACATTCCAAATTCGATACCCGAGCCATATTTTGGACCCAAATTCTGGCTCTCTGCACCTATTCGCATTTTGAAATTCCGAATTTTTATACCAAAAATCTGCCAATTACTGAAACCGGCGGTGGGTCACATTTTGCCCAAAACCACCTGCAGTTTTCAAAATATCAAAAACATCCCAAATTCGATACCTGAGCCATATTTTGGACCCAAATTCTGGCTCTCTGCACCTATTCGCAGTTTGAAATTCCGACTTTCTATACCAAAAATATTCCATTTACTGAAAGCGGCGGTGGGTCACATTTAGCCCAAACCCCCCTGCAGTTTTCAAAATATCCCAAACATCCCAAATGAGCCATATTTTCGACCCAAATTCTGGCTCTCTGCACCTATTCGCCGTTTGAAATTCCGACTTTTTATACCAAAAATATGCCAATTACTGAAAGCGAGGGTGGGTCACATTTTACCCAAACCCCCCTGCAGTTTTCAAAATATCCCTAATTCGATACCTGAGCCATATTTTGGACCCAAATTCTGGCTCTCTGCACCTATTCGCAGTTTGAAATTCCGACTTTCTATGCCAAAAATCTGCCAATTACTGAAAGCGGCGGTGGGTCACATTTTGCCCAAACCCCCCAGCAGTTTTCAAAATATCCCAAACATCCCAAATTCGATACCTGAGCCATATTTTGGACCCAAATTCTGGCTCTCTGCACCTATTCGCCGTTTGAAATTCCGACTTTTTATACCAAAAATATGCCAATTACTGAAAGCGAGGGTGGGTCACATTTTACCCAAACCCCCCTGCAGTTTTCAAAATATCCCAAATTCGATACCTGATCCATATTTTGGACCCAAATTCTGGCTCTCTGCACCTATTCGCAGTTTGAAATTCCGACTTTCTATACCAAAAATCTGCCAATTACTGAAAGCGGCGGTGGGTCACATTTTGCCCAAACCCCCCTGCAGTTTTCAAAATATCCCAAACATCCCAAATTCGATACCCGAGCCATATTTTGGACCAAAATTCTGGCTCTCTGCACCTATTCGCAGTTTGAAATTCCGACTTTTTATACCAAAAATCTGCCAATTACTGAAACCGGCGGTGGGTCACATTTTGCCCAAAACCACCTGCAGTTTTCAAAATATCCAAAACATCCCAAATTCGATACCTGAGCCATATTTTGGACCCAAATTCTGGCGCTCTGCACCTATTCGCAGTTTGAAATTCCGACTTTCTATACCAAAAATATTCCATTTACTGAAAGCGGCGGTGGGTCACATTTTGCCGAAACCCCCCTGCAGTTTTCAAAATATCCCAAACATCCCAAATTCGATACCCGAGCCATATTTTGGACCCAAATTCTGGCTCTCTGCACCTATTCGCCGTTTGAAATTCTGACTTTTTATACCAAAAATATGCCAATTACTGAAACCGGCGGTGGGTCACATTTTGCCCAAACCCCCCTGCAGTTTTCAAAATATCCCAAACATCCCAAATTCGATACCTGAGCCATATTTTGGACCCAAATTCTGGCTCTCTGCACCTATTCGCCGTTTGAAATTCCGACTTTTTATACCAAAAATATGCCAATTACTGAAAGCGAGGGTGGGTCACATTTTACCCAAACCCCCCTGCAGTTTTCAAAATATCCCAAATTCGATACCTGAGCCATATTTTGGACCCAAATTCTGGCTCTCTGCACCTATTCGCAGTTTGAAATTCCGACTTTTTATACAAAAAATATGCCAATTACTGAAAGCAACGGTGGGTCACATTTAACCCAAACCCCCCTGCAGTTTTCAAAATATCCCTAACATTCCAAATTCGATACCTGAGCCATATTTTGGACCCAAATTCTGGCTCTCTGCACCTATTCGCAGTTTGAAATTCCAACTTTCTATACCAAAAATATGCCAATTACTGAGAGCGGCGGTGGGTCACATTTTGCCCAAACCCCCCTGCAGTTTTCAAAATATCCCAAACAACCCAATTTCGATACCTGAGATATATTTTGGACCCAAATTCTAGCTCTCTGCACCTATTCGCCGTTTGAAATTCCGACTTTTTATACCAAAAATATGCCAATTACTGATAGCGAGGGTGGGTCACATTTTACCCAAACCCCCCTGCAGTTTTCAAAATATCCCAAATTCGATACCTGAGCCATATTTTGGACCCAAATTCGGGCTCTCTGCACCTATTCGCAGCTTGAAATTCCGACTTTCTATACCAAAAATCTGCCAATTACTGAAAGCGGCGGTGGGTCACATTTTGCCCAAACCCCCCTGCAGTTTTCAAAATATCCCAAACATCCCAAATTCGATACCCGAGCCATATTTTGGACCCAAATTCTGGCTCTATGCACATATTCGCAGTTTGAAATTCCAACTTTCTATACCAAAAATATTACAATTACTGAAAGCGGCGGTGGGTCACATTTTGCCCAAACACCCCTGCAGTTTTCAAAATATCCCAAACCTCCCAAATTCGATACCTGAGATATATTTTTGACCCAAATTCTGGCTCTCTGCACCTATTCGCCGTTTAAAATTCCGACTTTCTTTAACAAAAATATGCCAATTACTGAAAGCGGCGGTGGGTCACATTTTGCCCAAACCCCCCTACAGTTTTCAAAATATCCCAAACATCCCAAATTTGATACCTGGGCCATATTTTGGACCCAAATTCTGCCTCTAAGCACCTATTCGCCGTTTGAAATTCCGAATTTTTATACCAAAAATATGCCAATTACTGAAAGCGGCGGTGGGTCACATTTTACCCAAACCCCCCCTGCAGTTTTAAAAATATCCCAAATATCCCAAATTCGATACCTGAGCCATATTTTGTACCCAAATTCTGGCTCTCTGCACCTATTCGCCGTTTGAAATTCCGACTTTTTATACCAAAAATATGCCTATTACTGAAAGCGACGGAGGGTCAAATTTTGCCCAAACCCCCCTGCAGTTTTCAAAATATCCCAAACATCCCAAATTAGATACCCGAGCCATATTTTGGACCCAAATTCTGGCTCTCTGCACCTATTCGCAGTTTGAAATTCCGACTTTTTATACCAAACATATGCCAATTACTGAAAGCTGCGGTGGGTCACATTTTGCCCAAACCCCCCCTGCAGTTTTCAAAATATCCCTAACATCCCAAATTCAATACCTGAGCCATATTTTGGACCCAAATTCTGGCTCTCTGCACCTATTCGCCGTTTGAAATTCCGACTTTTTATACCAAAAATATGTCAATTACTGAAAGCGGCGGTGGGTTACATTTTACCCAAACCCCCCTGCAGTTTTCAAAATATCCCAAATATCCCAAATTCGATACCTTAGCCATATTTTGGACCCAAATTCTGGCTCTCTGCACATTTTCGCCGTTTGAAATTCCGACTTTTTATACCAAAAATATGCCAATTACTGAAACCCGCGGTGGGTCACATTTTGCCCAAACTCCCCTGCAGTTTTCAAAATATCCCAAACATCCCAAATTCGATACCCGAGCCATATTTTGAACCCAAATTCTGGCTCTCTGCACCTATTCGCCGTTTGAAATTCCGACTTTTTAAACCAAAAATATGCCAATTACTGAAAGCGGCGGTGGGTCACATTTTGCCCAAACCCCCCTGCAGTTTTCAAAATATCCCAAACATCCCAAATTTGATACCTGGGCCATATTTTGGACCCAAATTCTGCCTCTAAGCACCTATTCGCCGTTTGAAATTCCGAATTTTTATACCAAAAATATGCCAATTACTGAAAGCAGCGGTGGGTCACATTTTACCCAAACCCCCCCTGCAGTTTTCAAAATATCCCAAATATCCCAAATTCGATACCTGACCCATATTTTGGACCCAAATTCTGGCTCTCTGCACCTATTCGCAGTTTGAAATTCCGACTTTCTATAACAAAAATATGCCAATTACCGAAAGCGGCGGTGGGTCACATTTTGCCCAAACCCCCCTGCAGTTTTCAAAATATCCCAAACATCCCAAATTCGATACGTGAGCCATATTTTGGACCCAAATTCTGGCTCTCTGCACCTATTAGCCGTTTGAAATTCCGACTTTTTATACCAAAAATATGCCAATTACTGAAAGCGACGGAGGGTCACATTTTGCCCAAACCCCCCTGCAGTTTTCAAAATATCCCAAACGTCCCAAATTCGATACCCGAGCCATATTTTGGACCCAAATTCTGGCTCTCTGCACATATTCGCAGTTTGAAATTCCGACTTTTTATACCAAACATATGCCAATTACTGAAAGCTGCGGTGGGTCACATTTTGCCCAAACCCCCCCTGCAGTTTTCAAAATATCCCTAACATCCCAAATTCGATACCTGAGCAATATTTTGGACCCAAATTCTGGCTCTCTGCACCTATTCGCCGTTTGAAATTCCGACTTTTTATACCAAAAATATGTCAATTACTGAAAGCGGCGGTGGGTTACATTTTACCCAAACCCCCCTGCAGTTTTCAAAATATCCCAAATATCCCAAATTCGATACCTGAGCCATATTTTGGACCCAAATTCTGGCTCTCTGCACCTATTCGCCGTTTGAAATTCCGACTTTTTATACCAAAAATATGCCAATTACTGAAACCCGCGGTGGGTCACATTTTGCCCAAACTCCCCTGCAGTTTTCAAAATATCCCAAACATCCCAAATTCGATACCCGAACCATATTTTGAACCCAAATTCTGGCTCTCTGCACCTATTCGCCGTTTGAAATTCCGACTTTTTATACCAAAAATATGCCAATTACTGAAAGCGGCGGTGGGTCACATTTTGCCCAAACCCCCCTGCAGTTTTCAAAATATCCCAAACATCCCAAATTCGATACCTGAGCCATATTTTGGACCCAAATTCTGGCTCTCTGCACCTATTCGCAGTTTGAAATTCCGACTTTCTATACCAAAAATATTCCATTTACTGAAAGCGGCGGTGGGTCACATTTTGCCCAAACCCCCCTGCAGTTTTCAAAATATCCCAAACATCCCAAATTCGATAAATGAGCCATATTTTGGACCCAAATTCTGGCTCTCTGCACCTATTCGCCGTTTGAAATTCCGACTTTTTATACCAAAAATATGCCAATTACTGAAAGCGAGGGTAGGTCACATTTTGCCAAAACCCCCCTGCAGTTTTCAAAATATCCCAAACATCCCAAATTCGATACCTGAGCCATATTTTGGACCTAAATTCTGGCTCTCTGCACCTATTCGCAGTTTGAAATTCAGACTTTTATACAAAAAATATGCATATTACTGAAAGCGGCGGTGGGTCAAATTTAACCCAAACCCCCCTGCAGTTTTCAAAATATCCCTAACATCCCAAATTCGATACCTGAGCCATATTTTGGACCCAAATTCTGGCTCTCTGCACCTATTCGCAGTTTGAAATTCCGACTTTTTATACCAAAAATCTGCCAATTACTGAAAACAGCGGTGGGTCACATTTTGCCCAAACCCCCCTGCAGTTTTCAAAATATCCCAAACATTCCAAATTCGATACCCGAGCCATATTTTGGACCCAAATTCTGGCTCTCTGCACCTATTCGCATTTTGAAATTCCTACTTTTTATACCAAAAATCTGCCAATTACTGAAACCTGCTTTGGGTCACATTTTGCCCAAACTCCCCTGCAGTTTTCAAAATATCCCAAACATCCCAAATTCGATACCCGAGCCATATTTTGAACCCAAATTCTGGCTCTCTGCACCTATTCGCCGTTTGAAATTCCGACTTTTTATACCAAAAATATGCCAATTACTGAAAGCGGCGGTGGGTCACATTTTGCCCAAAGCCCCCTGCAGTTTTCAAAATATCCCTAACATCCCAAATTCGATACCTGAGCCATATTTTGGACCCAAATTCTGGCTCTCTGCACCTATTCGCAGTTTGAAATTCCGACTTTCTATAACAAAAATATTCCATTTACTGAAAGCGGCGGTGGGTCACATTTTGCTCAAACCCCCCTGCAGTTTTCAAAATATCCCAAACATCCCAAATTCGATAAATGAGCCATATTTTGGACCCAAATTCTGGCTCTCTGCACCTATTCGCCGTTTGAAATTCCGACTTTTTATACCAAAAATATGCCAATTACTGAAAGCGAGGGTAGGTCACATTTTGCCAAAACCCCCCTGCAGTTTTCAAAATATCCCAAACATCCCAAATTCGATACCTGAGCCATATTTTGGACCTAAATTCTGGCTCTCTGCACCTATTCGCAGTTTGAAATTCCGACTTTTATACAAAAAATATGCCAATTACTGAAAGCGGCGATGGGTCAAATTTAACCCAAACCCCCCTGCAGTTTTCAAAATATCCCTAACATCCCAAATTTGATACCTGAGCCATATTTTCGACCCAAATTCTGGCTCTCTGCACCTATTCGCAGTTTGAAATTCCGAATTTTTATACCAAAAATCTGCCAATTACTGAAAGCAGCGGTGGGTCATATTTTGCCCAAACCCCCCTGCAGTTTTCAAAATATCCCAAACATTCCAAATTCGATACCCGAGCCATATTTTGGACCCAAATTCTGGCTCTCTGCACCTATTCGCATTTTGAAATTCCGACTTTTTATACCAAAAATCTGCCAATTACTGAAACCGGCGGTGGGTCACATTTTGCCCAAAACCACCTGCAGTTTTCAAAATATCAAAAACATCCCAAATTCGATACCTGAGCCATATTTTGGACCCAAATTCTGGCTCTCTGCACCTATTCGCAGTTTGAAATTCCGACTTTCTATACCAAAAATATTCCATTTACTGAAAGCGGCGGTGGGTCACATTTAGCCCAAACCCCCCTGCAGTTTTCAAAATATCCCAAACATCCCAAATGATCCATATTTTCGACCCAAATTCTGGCTCTCTGCACCTATTCGCCGTTTGAAATTCCGACTTTTTATTCCAAAAATATGCCAATTACTGAAAGCGAGGGTGGTTCACATTTTACCCAAACCCCCCTGCAGTTTTCAAAATATCCCAAATTCGATACCTGAGCCATATTTTGGACCCAAATTCTGGCTCTCTGCACCTATTCGCAGTTTGAAATTCCGACTTTCTATACCAAAAATCTGCCAATTACTGAAAGCGGCGGTGGGTCACATTTTGCCCAAACCCCCCTGCAGTTTTCAAAATATCCCAAACATCCCAAATTCGATACCTGAGCCATATTTTGGACCCAAATTCTGGCTCTCTGCACCTATTCGCAGTTTGAAATTCAGACTTTTTATACCAAAAATCTGCCAATTACTGAAACCGGCGGTGGGTCACATTTTCCCCAAACCCCCCTGCAGTTTTCAAAATATCCCAAACATCCCAAATTCGATACCTGAGCCATATTTTGGACCCAAATTCTGGCTCTCTGCACCTATTCGCCGTTTGAAATTCCGACTTTTTATACCAAAAATATGCCAATTACTGAAAGCGAGGGTGGGTCACATTTTACCCAAACCCCCCTGCAGTTTTCAAAATATCCCAAATTCGATACCTGATCCATATTTTGGACCCAAATTCTGGCTCTCTGCACCTATTCGCCGTTTGAAATTCCGACTTTCTATAACAAAAATATGCCAATTACCGAAAGCGGCGGTGGGTAACATTTTGCCCAAACCCCCCTGCAGTTTTCAAAATATCCCAAACATCCCAAATTCGATACCTGAGCCATATTTTGGACCCAAATTCTGGCTCTCTGCACCTATTCGCCTTTTGAAATTCCGACTTTTTATACCAAAAATATGCCAATTACTGAAAGCGACGGAGGGTCACATTTTGCCCAAACCCCCCTGCAGTTTTCAAAATATCCCAAACATCCCAAATTCGATACCCGAGCCATATTTTGGACCCAAATTCTGGCTCTCTGCACCTATTCGCAGTTTGAAATTCCGACTTTTTATACCAAACATATGCCAATTACTGAAAGCTGCGGTGGGTCACATTTTGCCCAAACCCCCCCTGCAGTTTTCAAAATATAACTAACATCCCAAATTCGATACCTGAGCCATATTTTGGACCCAAATTCTGGCTCTCTGCACCTATTCGCCGTTTGAAATTCCGACTTTTTATACCAAAAATATGTCAATTACTGAAAGCGGCGGTGGGTTACATTTTACCCAAACCCCCCTGCAGTTTTCAAAATATCCCAAATATCCCAAATTCGATACCTGAGCCATATTTTGGACCCAAATTCTGGCTCTCTGCACCTATTCGCCGTTTGAAATTCCGAAATTTTATACCAAAAATATGCCAATTACTGAAACCCGCGGTGGGTCACATTTTGCCCAAACTCCCCTGCAGTTTTCAAAATATCCCAAACATCCCAAATTCGATACCCGAGCCATATTTTGAACCCAAATTCTGGCTCTCTGCACCTATTCGCCGTTTGAAATTCCGACTTTTTATACAAAAAATATGCCAATTACTGAAAGCATCGGTGGGTCACATTTTACCCAAACCCCCCTGCAGTTTTCAAAATATCCCAAACATCCCAAATTTGATACCTGGGCCATATTTTGGACCCAAATTCTGCCTCTAAGCACCTATTCGCCGTTTGAAATTCCGAATTTTTATACCAAAAATATGCCAATTACTGAAAGCGGCGGTGGGTCACATTTTACCCAAACCCCCCCTGCAGTTTTCAAAATATCCCAAATATCCCAAATTCGATACCTGACCCATATTTTGGACCCAAATTCTGGCTCTCTGCACCTATTCGCAGTTTGAAATTCCGACATTCTATAACAAAAATATGCCAATTACCGAAAGCGGCGGTGGGTCACATTTTGCCCAAACCCCCTTGCAGTTTTCAAAATATCCCAAACATCCCAAATTCGATACCTGATCCATATTTTGGACCCAAATTCTGGCTCTCTGCACATATTCGCAGTTTGAAATTCCGACTTTTTATACCAAACATATGCCAATTACTGAAAGCTGCGGTGGGTCACATTTTGCCCAAACCCCCCCTGCAGTTTTCAAAATATCCCTAACATCGCAAATTCGATACCTGAGCCATATTTTGGACCCAAATTCTGGCTCTCTGCACCTATTCGCCGCTTGAAATTCCGACTTTTTATACCAAAAATATGTCAATTACTGAAAGCGGCGGTGGGTTACATTTTACCCAAACCCCCCTGCAGTTTTCAAAATATCCCAAATATCCCAAATTCGATACCTGAGCCATATTTTGGACCCAAATTCTGGCTCTCTGCACCTATTCGCCGTTTGAAATTCCGACTTTTTATACCAAAAATATGCCAATTACTGAAACCCGCGGTGGGTCACATTTTGCCCAAACTCCCCTGCAGTTTTCAAAATATCCCAAACATCCCAAATTCGATACCCGAGCCATATTTTGAACCCAAATTCTGGCTCTCTGCACCTATTCGCCTTTTGAAATTCCGACTTTTTATACCAAAAATATGCCAATTACTGAAAGCGGCGGTGGGTCACATTTTGCCCAAACCCCCCTGCAGTTTTCAAAATATCCCTAACATCCCAAATTCGATACCTGGGCCATATTTTGGATCCAAATTCTGGCTCTCTGCACCTATTCGCAGTTTGAAATTCCGACTTTCTATACCAAAAATATTCCATTTACTGAAAGCGGCGGTGGGTCACATTTTGCCCAAACCCCCCTGCAGTTTTCAAAATATCCCAAACATCCCAAATTCGATATATAAGCCATATTTTGGACCCAAATTCTGGCTCTCTGCTCCTATTCGCCGTTTGAAATTCCGACTTTTTATACCAAAAATATGCCAATTACTGAAAGCGAGGGTAGGTCACATTTTGCCAAAACCCCCCTGCAGTTTTCAAAATATCCCAAACATCCCAAATTCGATACCTGAGCCATATTTTGGACCTAAATTCTGGCTCTCTGCACCTATTCGCAGTTTGAAATTCCGACTTTTATACAAAAAATATGCCAATTACTGAAAGCGGCGGTGGGTCAAATTTAACCCAAACCCCCCTGCAGTTTTCAAAATATCCCTAACATCCCAAATTCGATACCTGAGCCATATTTTCGACCCAAATTCTGGATCTCTGCACCTATTCGCAGTTTGAAATTCCGACTTTTTATACCAAAAATCTGCCAATTACTGAAAGCAGCGGTGGGTCACATTTTGCCCAAACCCCCCTGCAGTTTTCAAAATATCCCAAACATTCCAAATTCGATACCCGAGCCATATTTTGGACCCAAATTCTGGCTCTCTGCACCTATTCGCATTTTGAAATTCCGAATTTTTATACCAAAAATCTGCCAATTACTGAAACCGGCGGTGGGTCACATTTTGCCCAAAACCACCTGCAGTTTTCAAAATATCAAAAACATCCCAAATTCGATACCTGAGCCATATTTTGGACCCAAATTCTGGCTCTCTGCACCTATTCGCAGTTTGAAATTCCGACTTTCTATACCAAAAATATTCCATTTACTGAAAGCGGCGGTGGGTCACATTTAGCCCAAACCCCCCTGCAGTTTTCAAAATATCCTAAACATACCAAATGAGCCATATTTTCGACCCAAATTCTGGCTCTCTGCACCTATTCGCCGTTTGAAATTCCGACTTTTTATACCAAAAATATGCCAATTACTGAAAGCGAGGGTGGGTCACATTTTACCCAAATCCCCCTGCAGTTTTCAAAATATCCCAAATTCGATACCTGAGCCATATTTTGGACCCAAATTCTGGCTCTCTGCACCTATTCGCAGTTTGAAATTCCGACTTTCTATGCCAAAAATCTGCCAATTACTGAAAGCGGCGGTGGGTCACATTTTGCCCAAACCCCCCTGCAGTTTTCAAAATATCCCAAACATCCCAAATTCGATACCTGAGCCATATTTTGGACCCAAATTCTGGCTCTCTGCACCTATTCGCCGTTTGAAATTCCGACTTTTTATACCAAAAATATGCCAATTACTGAAAGCGAGGGTGGGTCACATTTTACCCAAACCCCCCTGCAGTTTTCAAAATATCCCAAATTCGATACCTGATCCATATTTTGGACCCAAATTCTGGCTCTCTGCACCTATTCGCAGTTTGAAATTCCGACTTTCTATACCAAAAATCTGCCAATTACTGAAAGCGGCGGTGGGTCACATTTTGCCCAAACCCCCCTGCAGTTTTCAAAATATCCTAAACATCCCAAATTCGATACCCGAGCCATATTTTGGACCAAAATTCTGGCTCTCTGCACCTATTCGCAGTTTGAAATTCCGACTTTTTATCCAAAAATCTGCCAATTACTGAAACCGGCGGTGGGTCACATTTTGCCCAAAACCACCTGCAGTTTTCAAAATATCCAAAACATCCCAAATTCGATACCTGAGCCATATTTTGGACCCAAATTCTGGCGCTCTGCACCTATTCGCAGTTTGAAATTCCGACTTTCTATACCAAAAATATTCCATTTACTGAAAGCGGCGGTGGGTCACATTTTGCCGAAACCCCCCTGCAGTTTTCAAAATATCCCAAACATCCCAAATTCGATACCCGAGCCATATTTTGGACCCAAATTCTGGCTCTCTGCACCTATTCGCCGTTTGAAATTCCGACTTTTTATACCAAAAATATGCCAATTACTGAAAGCGAGGGTGGGTCACATTTTACCCAAACCCCTCTGCAGTTTTCAAAATATCCCAAATTCGATACCTGATCCATATTTTGGACCCAAATTCTGGCTCTCTGCACCTATTCGCCGTTTGAAATTCCGACTTTCTATACCAAAAATCTGCCAATTACTGAAACCGGCGGTGGGTCACATTTTGCCCAAACCCCCCTGCAGTTTTCAATATATCCCAAACATCCCAAATTCGATACCTGAGCCATATTTTGCACCCAAATTCTGGCTCTCTGCACCTATTCGCAGTTTGAAATTCCGACTTTTTATACCAAAAATCTGCCAATTACTGAAACCGGCGGTGGGTCACATTTTGCCCAAACCCCCCTGCAGTTTTCAAAATATCCCAAACATCCCAAATTCGATACCTGAGCCATATTTTGGACCCAAATTCTGGCTCTCTGCACCTATTCGCCGTTTGAAATTCCGACTTTTTATACCAAAAATATGCCAATTACTGAAAGCGAGGGTGGGTCACATTTTACCCAAACCCCCCTGCAGTTTTCAAAATATCCCAAATTCGATACCTGAGCCATATTTTGGACCCAAATTCTGGCTCTCTGCACCTATTCGCAGTTTGAAATTCCGACTTTTTATACAAAAAATATGCCAATTACTGAAAGCAACGGTGGGTCACATTTAACCCAAACCCCCCTGCAGTTTTCAAAATATCCCTAACATTCCAAATTCGATACCTGAGCCATATTTTGGACCCAAATTCTGGCTCTCTGCACCTATTCGCAGTTTGAAATTCCAACTTTCTATACCAAAAATATGCCAATTACTGAAAGCGGCGGTGGGTCACATTTTGCCCAAATGCCCCTGCAGTTTTCAAAATATCCCAAACAACCCAATTTCGATACCTGAGATATATTTTGGACCCAAATTCTAGCTCTCTGCACCTATTCGCCGTTTGAAATTCCGACTTTTTATACCAAAAATATGCCAATTACTGATAGCGAGGGTGGGTCACATTTTACCCAAACCCCCCTGCAGTTTTCAAAATATCCCAAATTCGATACCTGAGCCATATTTTGGACCCAAATTCGGGCTCTCTGCACCTATTCGCAGCTTGAAATTCCGACTTTCTATAACAAAAATATGCTAATTACTGAAACCGGCGGTGGGTCACATTTTACCCAAACCCACCTGCAGTTTTCAAAATATCCCAAATTCTATACCTGAGCCATATTTTGGACCCAAATTCTGGCTCTCTGCAGCTATTCGCAGTTTGAAATTCCGACTTTCTATAACAAAAATATGCTAATTACTGAAACCGGCGGTGGGTCACATTTTACCCAAACCCACCTGCAGTTTTCAAAATATCCCTAACATCCCAAATTCGATACCTGAGCCATATTTTGGATCCAAATTCTGGCTCTCTGCACCTATTCGCAGTTTGAAATTCTGACTTTCTATACCAAAATATTCCATTTACTGAAAGCGGCGGTGGGTCACATTTTGCCCAAACCCCCCTGCAGTTTTCAAAATATCCCAAACATCCCAAATTCGATGAATGAGCCATATTTTGGACCCAAATTCTGGCTCTCTGCACCTATTCGCCGTTTGAAATTCCGACTTTTTATACCAAAAATATGCCAAATACTGAAAGCGAGGGTAGGTCACATTTTGCCAAAACCCCCCTGCAGTTTTCAAAATATCCCAAACATTCCAAATTCGATACCTGAGCCATATTTTGGACCTAAATTCTGGCTCTCTGCACCTATTCGCAGTTTGAAATTCCGACTTTTTATACCAAACATATGCCAATTACTGAAAGCGGCGGTGGGTCAAATTTAACCCAAACCCCCGTGCAGTTTTCAAAATATCCCAAACATCCCAAATTCGATACTTGAGCCATATTTTGGACCCAAATTCTGGCTCTTTGCAACTATTCGCAGTTTGAAATTCCGACTTTTTATACCAAACATATGTCAATTACTGAAAGCGGCGGTGGGTCACATTTTGCCCAAACCCCCCTGCAGTTTTCAAAATATCCCAAACATCCATAATTCGATACCTGAGCCATATTTTGGACCCAAATTCTGGCTCTCTGCACCTATTCGCAGTTTGAAATTCCGAATTTTTATACCAAAAATATGCCAATTACTGAAACCGGCGGTGGGTCACATTTTGCCCAAACCCACCTGCAGTTTTCAAAATATCCCAAACATCCCAAATTTGATACCCGAGCCATATTTTGCACCCAAATTCTGGCTCTCTGCACCTTTTCGCCGTTTGAAATTCCTACTTTTTATACCAAAAATATGCCAATTACTGAAAGCGGCATTGGGTCATATTTTGCCCAAACTTCCCTGCAGTTTTCAAAATATCCCAAACATCCCAAATTTGATACCCGAGCCATATTTTGGACCCAAATTCTGGCTCTCTGCACCTATTCGCAGTTTGAAATTCCGAATTTTTATACCAAAAATCTGCCAATTACTGAAAGCGGCGGTGGGTCATATTTTGCCCAAACCCCCCTTCAGATTTCAAAATATCCTAAACATCCCAAATACGATACCTGAGCCATATTTTGGACCCAACTTCTGGCTCTCTGCACCTATTCGCAGTTTGAAATTCCGACTTTTTATACCAAAAATCTGCCAATTACTGAAAGCAGCGGTGGGTCACATTTTGTCCAAACCCCCCTGCAGTTTTCAAAATATCCCAAACATCCCAAATTCAAAACCCGAGCCATGTTTTGGACCCAAATTCTGGCTCTCTGCACCTATTCGCAGTTTGAAATACAGACTTTTTATACCAGAAATCTGCCAATTACTGAAACTGGCGGTGGGTCACATTTTGCCCAAACCCACCTGCAGTTTTCAAAATATCCCAAACATCCTAAATTCGATACCTGAGCCATATTTTGGACCCAAATTCAGGCTCTCTGCACCTATTCGATGTTTGAAATTCCGACTTTTTATACCAAAAATCTGCCAATTACTGAGAGCGGCGGTGGGTCACATTTTGCCCAAACTCCCCTGCAGTTTTCAAAATATCCCAAACATCCCAAATTCGATACCTGAGCCATATTTTAAACCCAAATTCTGGCTCTCTGCACCTATTCGCCGTTTGAAATTCGGACTTTTTATACCAAAAATATGCCAATTACAGAAAGCGGCGGTGGGTCACATTTTACCCAAATCCACCTGCAGTTTTCAAAATATCCCAAATATCCCAAATTCGATACCTGAGCTATATTTTGGACCCAAATTCTGGCTCTCTGCACCTATTCGCCGTTTGAAATTCCGACTTTTTATACCGAAAATATGCCAATTACTGAAAGCAAGGGGTCGGTCACATTTTGCTCAAACCCCCCTGCAGTTTTCAAAATATCCCAAACATCCCAAATTCGATACCTGAGCCATATTTTGGACCCAAATTCTGGCTCTCTGCACCTATTCGCAGTTTGAAATTCCAACTTTCTATACCAAAAATATTACAATTACTGAAAGCGGCGGTGGGTCACATTTTGCCCAAACACCCCTGCAGTTTTCAAAATATCCCAAACCTCCCAAATTCGATACCTGAGATATATTTTGGACCCAAATTCTGGCTCTCTGCACCTATTCGCCGTTTGAAATTCCGACTTTTTATACCAAAAATATGCCAATTACTGAAAGCGACGGAGAGTCACATTTTGCCCAAACCCCCCTGCAGTTTTCAAAATATCCCAAACATCCCAAATTCGATACCCGAGCCATATTTTGGACCCAAATTCTGGCTCTCTGCACCTATTCGCAGTTTGAAATTCCGACTTTTTATACCAAACATATGCCAATTACTGAAAGCTGCGGTGGGTCACATTTTGCCCAAACCCCCCCCCCCCCCTGCAGTTTTCAAAATATCCCTAACATCCCAAATTCGATACCTGAGCCATATTTTGGACCCAAATTCTGGCTCTCTGCACCTATTCGCCGTTTGAAATTCCGACTTTTTATACCAAAAATATGTCAATTACTGAAAGCGGCGGTGGGTCACATTTTACCAAAACCCCCTGCAGTTTTCAAAATATCCCAAATATCCCAAATTCGATACCTGAGCCATATTTTGGACCCAAATTCTGGCTCTCTGCACCTATGTGCAGTTTGAAATTCCGACTTTTTATATCAAAAATATGCCAATTACTGAAACCGGCGGTGGGTCACATTTTGCCCAAACCCACCTGCAGTTTTCAAAATATCCAAAACGTCCCAAATTTGATACCTGGGTCATATTTTGAACCCAAATTCTGCCTCTAAGCACCTATTCGCCGTTTGAAATTCCGAATTTTTATACCAAAAATATGCCAATTACTGAAAGCGGCGGTGGGTCACATTTTACCCAAACCCCCCCTGCAGTTTTCATAATATCCCAAATATACCAAATTCGATACCTGAGCCATATTTTGTACCCAAATTCTGGCTCTCTGCACCTATTCGCCGTTTGAAATTCCGACTTTTTATACCAAAAATATGCCAATTACTGAAAGCAGCGGTGGGTCACATTTTGCCCAAACCCCCCTGCAGTTTTCAAAATATTCCAAACATTCCAAATTCGATACCCGAGCCATATTTTGGACCCAAATTCTGGCTCTCTGCACCTATTCGCATTTTGAAATTCCGAATTTTTATACCAAAAATCTGCTAATTACTGAAACCGGCGGTGGGTCAAATTTTGCCCAAAACCACCTGCAGCTTTCAAAATATCCAAAACATCCCAAATTCGATACCTGAGCCATATTTTGGACCCAAATTCTGGCTCTCTGTACCTATTCGCAGTTTGAAATTCCGACTTTCTATACCAAAAATATTCCATTTACTGAAAGCGGCGGTGGGTCACATTTTGCCCATACCCCCCTGCAGTTTTCAAAATATCCCAAACATCCCAAATTCGATATATGAGCCATATTTTCGACCCAAATTCTGGCTCTCTGCACCTATTCGCCGTTTGAAATTCCGAATTTTTGTACCAAAAATATGCCAATTACTGAAAGCGAGGGTGGGTCACATTTTACCCAAACCCCCCTGCAGTTTTCAAAATATCCCAAATTCGATACCTGAGCCATATTTTGGACCCAAATTCTGGCTCTCTGCACCTATTCGCAGTTTGAAATTCCGACTTTTTATACAAAAAATATGCCAATTACTGAAAGCAACGGTGGGTCACATTTAACCCAAACCCCCCTGCAGTTTTCAAAATATCCCTAACATTCCAAATTCGATACCTGAGCCATATTTTGGACCCAAATTCTGGCTCTCTGCACCTATTCGCAGTTTGAAATTCCAACTTTCTATACCAAAAATATGCCAATTACTGAAAGCGGCGGTGGGTCACATTTTGCCCAAACCCCCCTGCAGTTTTCAAAATATCCCAAACAACCCAATTTCGATACCTGAGATATATTTTGGACCCAAATTCTAGCTCTCTGCACCTATTCGCCGTTTGAAATTCCGACTTTTTATACCAAAAATATGCCAATTATTGATAGCGAGGGTGGGTCACATTTTACCCAAACCCCCCTGCAGTTTTCAAAATATCCCAAATTCGATACCTGAGCCATATTTTGGACCCAAATTCTGGCTCTCTGCACCTATTCGCAGTTTGAAATTCCGACTTTCTATACCAAAAATATGCCAATTACTGAAAGTGGCGGTGGGTCACATTTTGCCCAAACCCCCCCTGCAGTTTTCAAAATATCCCAAACATCCCAAATTCGATACCTGAGCTATATTTTGGACCCAAATTCTGGCTCTCTGCACCTATTCGATGTTTGAAATTCCGACTTTTTATACCAAAAATCTGCCAATTACTGAGAGCGGCGGTGGGTCACATTTTGCCCAAACTCCCCTGCAGTTTTCAAAATATCCCAAACATCCCAAATTCGATACCTGAGCCATATTTTGGGCCCAAATTCTGGCTCTCTGCACCTATTCGCAGTTTGAAATTCCGAAGTTTTATACCAAAAATCTGCCAATTACTGAAAGCGGCGGTGGGTCACATTTTGCCCAAACCCCCCTGCAGTTTTCAAAATATCCCAAACATCCCAAATTCGATACCTGAGCCATATTTTGGACCCAAATTCTGACTCTCTGCACCTATTCGCAGTTTGAAATTCCAACTTTCTATACCAAAAATATTCCAATTACTGAAAGCGGCGGTGGGTCACATTCTGCCCAAACACCCCTGCAGTTTTCAAAATATCCCAAACCACCCAAATTCGATACCTGAGATATATTTTGGACCCAAATTCTGGCTCTCTGCACCTATTCGCCGTTTGAAATTCCGACTTTCATTAACAAAAATATGCCAATTACTGAAAGCGGCGGTGGGTCACATTTTGCCCAAACCCCCCTGCAGTTTTCAAAATATCCCAAACATCCCAAACTTGATACCTGGGCCATATTTTGAACCCAAATTCTGCCTCTAAGCACCTATTCGCCGTTTGAAATTCCGAATTTTTATACCAAAAATATGCCAATTACTGAAACCGGCGGTGGGTCACATTCTGCCCAAACACCCCTGCAGTTTTCAAAATATCCCAAACCTCCCAAATTCGATACCTGAGATATATTTTGGACCCAAATTCTGGCTCTCTGCACCTATTCGCCGTTTGAAATTCCGACTTTCATTAACAAAAATATGCCAATTACTGAAAGCGGCGGTGGGTCACATTTTGCCCAAACCCCCCTGCAGTTTTCAAAATATCCCAAACATCCCAAATTCGATACATGAGCCATATTTTGGACCCAAATTCTGGCTCTCTGCACCTATTCGCAGTTTGAAATTCCGAGTTTTTACACCAAACATTTGCCAATTACTGAAAGATGCGGTGGGTCACATTTTGCCCAAACCCCCCCCCCCCTCCCCCTGCAGTTTTCAAAATATCCCAAACATCCCAAATTCGATACCTGAGCCATATTTTGGAGCCAAATTCTGGCTCTCTGCACCTATGCGCAGTTTGAAATTCCGACGTTTTATACCAAAAATCTGCCAATTACTGAAACCGGCGGTGGGTCACATTTTGCCCAAACCCCCCCTGCAGTTTTCAAAATATCCCAAACATCCCAAATTCGATACATGAGCCATATTTTGGACCCAAATTCTGGCTCTCTGCACCTATTCGCAGTTTGAAATTCCGAGTTTTTACACCAAACATATGCCAATTACTGAAAGATGCGGTGGGTCACATTTTGCCCAAACCCCCCCCCCCCTCCCCCTGCAGTTTTCAAAATATCCCAAACATCCCAAATTCGATACCTGAGCCATATTTTGGACCCAAATTCTGGCTCTTTGCACCTATTCGCCGTTTGAAATTCCGACTTTTTATACCAAAAATATGTCAATTACTGAGAGCGGCGGTGGGTCACATTTTACCCAAACCCCCCTGCAGTTTTCAAAATATCCCAAACATCCCAAATTCGATACCTGAGCCATATTTTGGAGCCAAATTCTGGCTCTCTGCACCTATGCGCAGTTCGAAATTCCGACTTTTTATACCTAAAATCTGCCAATTACTGAAACCGGCGGTGGGTCACATTTTGCCCAAACCCACCTGCAGTTTTCAAAATATCCAAAACGTCCCAAATTCTATACCTGAGCCATATTTTGGACCCAAATTCTGGCTCTCTGCAGCTATTCGCAGTTTGAAATTCCGACTTTCTATAACAAAAATATGCTAATTACTGAAACCGGCGGTGGGTCACATTTTACCCAAACCCACCTGCAGTTTTCAAAATATCCCTAACATCCCAAATTCGATACCTGAGCCATATTTTGGATCCAAATTCTGGCTCTCTGCACCTATTCGCAGTTTGAAATTCTGACTTTCTATACCAAAAATATTCCATTTACTGAAAGCGGCGGTGGGTCACATTTTGCCCAAACCCCCCTGCAGTTTTCAAAATATCCCAAACATCCCAAATTCGATGAATGAGCCATATTTTGGACCCAAATTCTGGCTCTCTGCACCTATTCGCCGTTTGAAATTCCGACTTTTTATACCAAAAATATGCCAAATACTGAAAGCGAGGGTAGGTCACATTTTGCCAAAACCCCCCTGCAGTTTTCAAAATATCCCAAACATTCCAAATTCGATACCTGAGCCATATTTTGGACCTAAATTCTGGCTCTCTGCACCTATTCGCAGTTTGAAATTCCGACTTTTTATACCAAACATATGCCAATTACTGAAAGCGGCGGTGGGTCAAATTTAACCCAAACCCCCGTGCAGTTTTCAAAATATCCCAAACATCTCAAATTCGATACTTGAGCCATATTTTGGACCCAAATTCTGGCTCTCTGCAACTATTCGCAGTTTGAAATTCCGACTTTTTATACCAAACATATGTCAATTACTGAAAGCGGCGGTGGGTCACATTTTGCCCAAACCCCCCTGCAGTTTTCAAAATATCCCAAACATCCATAATTCGATACCTGAGCCATATTTTGGACCCAAATTCTGGCTCTCTGCACCTATTCGCAGTTTGAAATTCCGAATTTTTATACCAAAAATATGCCAATTACTGAAACCGGCGGTGGGTCACATTTTGCCCAAACCCACCTGCAGTTTTCAAAATATCCCAAACATCCCAAATTTGATACCCGAGCCATATTTTGGACCCAAATTCTGGCTCTCTGCACCTATTCGCAGTTTGAAATTCCGAATTTTTATACCAAAAATCTGCCAATTACTGAAAGCGGCGGTGGGTCATATTTTGCCCAAACCCCCCTTCAGATTTCAAAATATCCTAAACATCCCAAATACGATACCTGAGCCATATTTTGGACCCAACTTCTGGCTCTCTGCACCTATTCGCAGTTTGAAATTCCGACTTTTTATACCAAAAATCTGCCAATTACTGAAAGCAGCGGTGGGTCACATTTTGTCCAAACCCCCCTGCAGTTTTCAAAATATCCCAAACATCCCAAATTCAAAACCCGAGCCATGTTTTGGACCCAAATTCTGGCTCTCTGCACCTATTCGCAGTTTGAAATTCAGACTTTTTATACCAGAAATCTGCCAATTACTGAAACTGGCGGTGGGTCACATTTTGCCCAAACCCACCTGCAGTTTTCAAAATATCCCAAACATCCTAAATTCGATACCTGAGCCATATTTTGGACCCAAATTCAGGCTCTCTGCACCTATTCGATGTTTGAAATTCCGACTTTTTATACCAAAAATCTGCCAATTACTGAGAGCGGCGGTGGGTCACATTTTGCCCAAACTCCCCTGCAGTTTTCAAAATATCCCAAACATCCCAAATTCGATACCTGAGCCATATTTTAAACCCAAATTCTGGCTCTCTGCACCTATTCGCCGTTTGAAATTCGGACTTTTTATACCAAAAATATGCCAATTACAGAAAGCGGCGGTGGGTCACATTTTACCCAAATCCACCTGCAGTTTTCAAAATATCCCAAATATCCCAAATTCGATACCTGAGCTATATTTTGGACCCAAATT
Source organism: Procambarus clarkii (assembly GCF_040958095.1). Lineage (NCBI taxonomy): Eukaryota > Metazoa > Arthropoda > Malacostraca > Decapoda > Cambaridae > Procambarus > Procambarus clarkii. Next base: position 17,834,645 of record NC_091240.1, on the reverse strand, counting down.
CTGGCTCTCTGCACCTATTCGCCGTTTGAAATTCCGACTTTTTATACCAAAAATATGCCAATTACTGAAAGCAAGGGGTCGGTCACATTTTGCTCAAACCCCCCTGCAGTTTTCAAAATATCCCAAACATCCCAAATTCGATACCTGAGCCATATTTTGGACCCAAATTCTGGCTCTCTGCACCTATTCGCAGTTTGAAATTCCAACTTTCTATACCAAAAATATTACAATTACTGAAAGCGGCGGTGGGTCACATTTTGCCCAAACACCCCTGCAGTTTTCAAAATATCCCAAACCTCCCAAATTCGATACCTGAGATATATTTTGGACCCAAATTCTGGCTCTCTGCACCTATTCGCCGTTTGAAATTCCGACTTTCTTTAACAAAAATATGCCAATTACTGAAAGCAGCGGTGGGTCACATTTTGCCCAAACCCCCCTGCAGTTTTCAAAATATCCCAAACATCCCAAATTTGATACCTGGGACATATTTTGAACCCAAATTCTGCCTCTAAGAACCTATTCGCCGTTTGAAATTCCGAATTTTTACACCAAAAATATGCCAATTACTGAAAGCGGCGGTGGGTCACATTTTACCCAAACCCCCCCTGCAGTTTTCAAAATATCCCAAATATCCCAAATTCGATACCTGAGCCATATTTTGGACCCAAATTCTGGCTCTCTGCACCTATTCGCCGTTTGAAATTCCGACTTTTTATACCAAAAATATGCCAATTACTGAAAGCGACGGAGAGTCACATTTTGCCCAAACCCCCCTGCAGTTTTCAAAATATCCCAAACATCCCAAATTCGATACCCGAGCCATATTTTGGACCCAAATTCTGGCTCTCTGCACCTATTCGCAGTTTGAAATTCCGACTTTTTATACCAAACATATGCCAATTACTGAAAGCTGCGGTGGGTCACATTTTGCCCAAACCCCCCCCCCCCTGCAGTTTTCAAAATATCCCTAACATCCCAAATTCGATACCTGAGCCATATTTTGGACCCAAATTCTGGCTCTCTGCACCTATTCGCCGTTTGAAATTCCGACTTTTTATACCAAAAATATGTCAATTACTGAAAGCGGCGGTGGGTCACATTTTACCCAAACCCCCCTGCAGTTTTCAAAATATCCCAAATATCCCAAATTCGATACCTGAGCCATATTTTGGACCCAAATTCTGGCTCTCTGCACCTATGTGCAGTTTGAAATTCCGACTTTTTATATCAAAAATATGCCAATTACTGAAACCGGCGGTGGGTCACATTTTGCCCAAACCCACCTGCAGTTTTCAAAATATCCAAAACGTCCGAAATTTGATACCTGGGTCATATTTTGAACCCAAATTCTGCCTCTAAGCACCTATTCGCCGTTTGAAATTCCGAATTTTTATACCAAAAATATGCCAATTACTGAAAGCGGCGGTGGGTCACATTTTACCCAAACCCCCCCTGCAGTTTTCAAAATATCCCAAATATACCAAATTCGATACCTGAGCCATATTTTGTACCCAAATTCTGGCTCTCTGCACCTATTCGCCGTTTGAAATTCCGACTTTTTATACCAAAAATATGCCAATTACTGAAAGCAGCGGTGGGTCACATTTTGCCCAAACCCCCCTGCAGTTTTCAAAATATTCCAAACATTCCAAATTCGATACCCGAGCCATATTTTGGACCCAAATTCTGGCTCTCTGCACCTATTCGCATTTTGAAATTCCGAATTTTTATACCAAAAATCTGCTAATTACTGAAACCGGCGGTGGGTCAAATTTTGCCCAAAACCACCTGCAGCTTTCAAAATATCCAAAACATCCCAAATTCGATACCTGAGCCATATTTTGGACCCAAATTCTGGCTCTCTGTACCTATTCGCAGTTTGAAATTCCGACTTTCTATACCAAAAATATTCCATTTACTGAAAGCGGCGGTGGGTCACATTTTGCCCATACCCCCCTGCAGTTTTCAAAATATCCCAAACATCCCAAATTCGATATATGAGCCATATTTTCGACCCAAATTCTGGCTCTCTGCACCTATTCGCCGTTTGAAATTCCGAATTTTTGTACCAAAAATATGCCAATTACTGAAAGCGAGGGTGGGTCACATTTTACCCAAACCCCCCTGCAGTTTTCAAAATATCCCAAATTCGATACCTGAGCCATATTTTGGACCCAAATTCTGGCTCTCTGCACCTATTCGCAGTTTGAAATTCCGACTTTTTATACAAAAAATATGCCAATTACTGAAAGCAACGGTGGGTCACATTTAACCCAAACCCCCCTGCAGTTTTCAAAATATCCCTAACATTCCAAATTCGATACCTGAGCCATATTTTGGACCCAAATTCTGGCTCTCTGCACCTATTCGCAGTTTGAAATTCCAACTTTCTATACCAAAAATATGCCAATTACTGAAAGCGGCGGTGGGTAACATTTTGCCCAAACCCCCCTGCAGTTTTCAAAATATCCCAAACAACCCAATTTCGATACCTGAGATATATTTTGGACCCAAATTCTAGCTCTCTGCACCTATTCACCGTTTGAAATTCCGACTTTTTATACCAAAAATATGCCAATTATTGATAGCGAGGGTGGGTCACACTTTACCCAAACCCCCCTGCAGTTTTCAAAATATCCCAAATTCGATACCTGAGCCATATTTTGGACCCAAATTCTGGCTCTCTGCACCTATTCGCCGTTTAAAATTCCGACTTTCTTTAACAAAAATATGCCAATTACTGAAAGCGGCGGTGGGTCACATTTTGCCCAAACCCCCCTGCAGTTTTCAAAATATCCAAAACATCCCAAATTTGATACCTGGGCCATATTTTGGACCCAAATTCTGCCTCTAAGCACCTATTCGCCGTTTGAAATTCCGAATTTTTATACCAAAAATATGCCAATTACTGAAAGCGGCGGTGGGTCACATTTTACACAAACCCCCCCTGCAGTTTTCAAAATATCCCAAATATCCCAAATTCGATACCTGAGCCATATTTTGTACCCAAATTCTGGCTCTCTGCACCTATTCGCCGTTTGAAATTCCGACTTTTTATACCAAAAATATGCCAATTACTGAAAGCGACGGAGGGTCACATTTTGCCCAAACCCCCCCTGCAGTTTTCAAAATATCCCTAACATCCCAAATTCGATACCTGAGCCATATTTTGGACCCAAATTCTGGCTCTCTGCACCTATTCGCCGTTTGAAATTCCGACTTTTTATACCAAAAATATGTCAATTACTGAAAGCGGCGGTGGGTTACATTTTACCCAAACCCCCCTGCAGTTTTCAAAATATCCCAAATATCCCAAATTCGATACCTGAGCCATATTTTGGACCCAAATTCTGGCTCTCTGCACCTATTCGCCGTTTGAAATTCCGACTTTTTATACCAAAAATATGCCAATTACTGAAACCCGCGGTGGGTCACATTTTGCCCAAACTCCCCTGCAGTTTTCAAAATATCCCAAACATCCCAAATTCGATACCCGAGCCATATTTTGAACCCAAATTCTGGCTCTCTGCACCTATTCGCCGTTTGAAATTCCGACTTTTTATACCAAAAATATGCCAATTACTGAAAGCGGCGGTGGGTCACATTTTGCCCAAACCCCCCTGCAGTTTTCAAAATATCCCAAACATCCCAAATTTGATACCTGGGCCATATTTTGGACCCAAATTCTGCCTCTAAGCACCTATTCGCCGTTTGAAATTCCGAATTTTTATACCAAAAATATGCCAATTACTGAAAGCGGCGGTGGGTCACATTTTACCCAAACCCCCCCTGCAGTTTTCAAAATATCCCAAATATCCCAAATTCGATACCTGACCCATATCTTGGACCCAAATTCTGGCTCTCTGCACCTATTCGCAGTTTGAAATTCCGACTTTCTATAACAAAAATATGCCAATTACCGAAAGCGGCGGTGGGTCACATTTGGCCCAAACCCCCCTGCAGTTTTCAAAATATCCTAAACATCCCAAATTCGATACCTGAGCCATATTTTGGACCCAAATTCTGGCTCTCTGCACCTATTCGCCGTTTGAAATTCCGACTTTTTATACCAAAAATATGCCAATTACTGAAAGCGACGGAGGGTCACATTTTGCCCAAACCCCTCTGCAGTTTTCAAAATATCCCAAACATCCCAAATTCGATACCCGAGCCATATTTTGGACCCAAATTCTGGCTCTCTGCACATATTCGCAGTTTGAAATTCCGGCTTTTTATACCAAACATATGCCAATTACTGAAAGCTGCGGTGAGTCACATTTTGCCCAAACCCCCCCTGCAGCTTTCAAAATATCTCTAACATCCCAAATTCGATACCTGAGCCATATTTTGGACCCAAATTCTGGCTCTCTGCACCTATTCGCCGTTTGAAATTCCGACTTTTTATACCAAAAATATGTCAATTACTGAAAGCGGCGGTGGGTTACATTTTACCCAAACCCCCCTGCAGTTTTCAAAATATCCCAAATATCCCAAATTCGATACCTGAGCCATATTTTGGACCCAAATTCTGGCTCTCTGCACCTATTCGCCGTTTGAAATTCCGACTTTTTATACCAAAAATATGCCAATTACTGAAACCCGCGGTGGGTCACATTTTGCCCAAACTCCCCTGCAGTTTTCAAAATATCCCAAACATCCCAAATTCGATACTCGAGCCATATTTTGAACCCAAATTCTGGCTCTCTGCACCTATTCGCCGTTTGAAATTCCGACTTTTTATACTAAAAATATGCCAATTACTGAAAGCGGCGGTGGGTCACATTTTGCCCAAACCCCCCTGCAGTTTTCAAAATATCCCTAACATCCCAAATTCGATACCTGAGCCATATTTTGGACCCAAATTCTGGCTCTCTGCACCTATTCGCAGTTTGAAATTCCGACTTTCTATACCAAAAATATTCCATTTACTGAAAGCGGCGGTGGGTCACATTTTGCCCAAACCCCCCTGCAGTTTTCAAAATATCCCAAACATCCCAAATTCGATAAATGAGCCATATTTTGGACCCAAATTCTGGCTCTCTGCACCTATTCGCCGTTTGAAATTCCGACTTTTTATACCAAAAATATGCCAATTACTGAAAGCGAGGGTAGGTCACATTTTGCCAATACCCCCCTGCAGTTTTCAAAATATCCCAAACATCCCAAATTCGATACCTGAGCCATATTTTGGACCTAAATTCTGGCTCTCTGCACCTATTCGCAGTTTGAAATTCCGACTTTTATACAAAAAATATGCCATTTACTGAAAGCGGCGGTGGGTCAAATTTAACCCAAACCCCCCTGCAGTTTTCAAAATATCCCTAACATCCCAAATTCGATACCTGAGCCATATTTTGGACCCAAATTCTGGCTCTCTGCACCTATTCGCAGTTTGAAATTCCGACTTTTTATACCAAAAATCTGCAAATTACTGAAAGCTGCGGTGGGTCACATTTTGCCCAAACCCCCCTGCAGTTTTCAAAATATCCCAAACATTCCAAATTCGATACCCGAGCCATATTTTGGACCCAAATTCTGGCTCTCTGCACCTATTCGCAGTTTGAAATTCCGACTTTTTATACCAAAAATCTGCAAATTACTGAAAGCTGCGGTGGGTCACATTTTGCCCAAACCCCCCTGCAGTTTTCAAAATATCCCAAACATTCCAAATTCGATACCCGAGCCATATTTTGGACCCAAATTCTGGCTCTCTGCACCTATTCGCATTTTGAAATTCCGACTTTTTATACCAAAAATCTGCCAATTACTGAAACCGGCGGTGGGTCACATTTTGCCCAAAACCACCTGCAGTTTTCAAAATATCCAAAACATCCAAAATTCGATACCTGAGCCATATTTTGGACCCAAATTCTGGCTCTCTGCACCTATTCGCAGTTTGAAATTCCGAATTTCTATACCAAAAATATTCCATTTACTGAAAGCGGCGGTGGGTCACATTTAGCCCAAACCCCCCTGCAGTTTTCAAAATATCCCAAACATCCCAAATGAGCCATATTTTCGACCCAAATTCTGGCTCTCTGCACCTATTCGCCGTTTGAAATTCCGACTTTTTATACCAAAAATATGCCAATTACTGAAAGCGAGGGTGGGTCACATTTTACCCAAACCCCCCTGCAGTTTTCAAAATATCCCAAATTCGATACCTGAGCCATATTTTGGACCCAAATTCTGGCTCTCTGCATCTATTCGCAGTTTGAAATTCCGACTTTTTATACCAAAAATCTGCCAATTACTGAAAGCGGCGGTGGGTCACATTTTGCCCAAACCCCCCTGCAGTTTTCAAAATATCCCAAACATCCCAAATTCGATACCTGAGCCATATTTTGGACCCAAATTTTGGCTCTCTGCACCTATTCGCCGTTTGAAATTCCGACTTTTTATACCAAAAATATGTCAATTACTGAAAGCGGCGGTGGGTTACATTTTACCCAAACCCCCCTGCAGTTTTCAAAATATCCCAAATATCCCAAATTCGATACCTGAGCCATATTTTGGACCCAAATTCTGGCTCTCTGCACCTATTCGCCGTTTGAAATTCCGACTTTTTATACCAAAAATATGCCAATTACTGAAACCTGCTTTGGGTCACATTTTGCCCAAACTCCCCTGCAGTTTTCAAAATATCCCAAACATCCCAAATTCGATACCCGAGCCATATTTTGAACCCAAATTCTGGCTCTCTGCACCTATTCGACGTTTGAAATTCCGACTTTTTATACCAAAAATATGCCAATTACTGAAAGCGGCGGTGGGTCACATTTTGCCCAAACCCCCCTGCAGTTTTCAAAATATCCCTAACATCCCAAATTCGATACCTGAGCCATATTTTGGACCCAAATTCTGGCTCTCTGCACCTATTCGCAGTTTGAAATTCCGACTTTCTATAACAAAAATATTCCATTTACTGAAAGCGGCGGTGGGTCACATTTTGCCCAAACCCCCCTGCAGTTTTCAAAATATCCCAAACATCCCAAATTCGATAAATGAGCCATATTTTGGACCCAAATTCTTGCTCTCTGCACCTATTCGCCGTTTGAAATTCCGACTTTTTATACCAAAAATATGCCAATTACTGAAAGCGAGGGTAGGTCACATTTTGCCAAAACCCCCCTGCAGTTTTCAAAATATCCCAAACATCCCAAATTCGATACCTGAGCCATATTTTGGACCCAAATTCTGGCTCTCTGCACCTATTCGCAGTTTGAAATTCCGAATTTCTATACCAAAAATATTCCATTTACTGAAAGCGGCGGTGGGTCACATTTAGCCCAAACCCCCCTGCAGTTTTCAAAATATCCCAAACATCCCAAATGAGCCATATTTTCGACCCAAATTCTGGCTCTCTGCACCTATTCGCCGTTTGAAATTCCGACTTTTTATACCAAAAATATGCCAATTACTGAAAGCGAGGGTGGGTCACATTTTACCCAAACCCCCCTGCAGTTTTCAAAATATCCCAAATTCGATACCTGAGCCATATTTTGGACCCAAATTCTGGCTCTCTGCATCTATTCGCAGTTTGAAATTCCGACTTTTTATACCAAAAATATGCCAATTACTGAAAGCGGCGGTGGGTCACATTTTACCCAAACCCCCCCTGCAGTTTTCAAAATATCCCAAATATCCCAAATTCGATACCTGACCCATATCTTGGACCCAAATTCTGGCTCTCTGCACCTATTCGCAGTTTGAAATTCCGACTTTCTATAACAAAAATATGCCAATTACCGAAAGCGGCGGTGGGTCACATTTTGCCCAAACCCCCCTGCAGTTTTCAAAATATCCTAAACATCCCAAATTCGATACCTGAGCCATATTTTGGACCCAAATTCTGGCTCTCTGCACCTATTCGCCGTTTGAAATTCCGACTTTTTATACCAAAAATATGCCAATTACTGAAAGCGACGGAGGGTCACATTTTGCCCAAACCCCTCTGCAGTTTTCAAAATATCCCAAACATCCCAAATTCGATACCCGAGCCATATTTTGGACCCAAATTCTGGCTCTCTGCACATATTCGCAGTTTGAAATTCCGGCTTTTTATACCAAACATATGCCAATTACTGAAAGCTGCGGTGAGTCACATTTTGCCCAAACCCCCCCTGCAGCTTTCAAAATATCTCTAACATCCCAAATTCGATACCTGAGCCATATTTTGGACCCAAATTCTGGCTCTCTGCACCTATTCGCCGTTTGAAATTCCGACTTTTTATACCAAAAATATGTCAATTACTGAAAGCGGCGGTGGGTTACATTTTACCCAAACCCCCCTGCAGTTTTCAAAATATCCCAAATATCCCAAATTCGATACCTGAGCCATATTTTGGACCCAAATTCTGGCTCTCTGCACCTATTCGCCGTTTGAAATTCCGACTTTTTATACCAAAAATATGCCAATTACTGAAAGCGACGGAGAGTCACATTTTGCCCAAACCCCCCTGCAGTTTTCAAAATATCCCAAACATCCCAAATTCGATACCCGAGCCATATTTTGGACCCAAATTCTGGCTCTCTGCACCTATTCGCAGTTTGAAATTCCGACTTTTTATACCAAACATATGCCAATTACTGAAAGCTGCGGTGGGTCACATTTTGCCCAAACCCCCCCCCCCCCTTGCAGTTTTCAAAATATCCCTAACATCCCAAATTCGATACCTGAGCCATATTTTGGACCCAAATTCTGGCTCTCTGCACCTATTCGCCGTTTGAAATTCCGACTTTTTATACCAAAAATATGTCAATTACTGAAAGCGGCGGTGGGTCACATTTTACCCAAACCCCCCTGCAGTTTTCAAAATATCCCAAATATCCCAAATTCGATACCTGAGCCATATTTTGGACCCAAATTCTGGCTCTCTGCACCTATGTGCAGTTTGAAATTCCGACTTTTTATATCAAAAATATGCCAATTACTGAAACCGGCGGTGGGTCACATTTTGCCCAAACCCACCTGCAGTTTTCAAAATATCCAAAACGTCCGAAATTTGATACCTGGGTCATATTTTGAACCCAAATTCTGCCTCTAAGCACCTATTCGCCGTTTGAAATTCCGAATTTTTATACCAAAAATATGCCAATTACTGAAAGCGGCGGTGGGTCACATTTTACCCAAACCCCCCCTGCAGTTTTCAAAATATCCCAAATATACCAAATTCGATACCTGAGCCATATTTTGTACCCAAATTCTGGCTCTCTGCACCTATTCGCCGTTTGAAATTCCGACTTTTTATACCAAAAATATGCCAATTACTGAAAGCAGCGGTGGGTCACATTTTGCCCAAACCCCCCTGCAGTTTTCAAAATATTCCAAACATTCCAAATTCGATACCCGAGCCATATTTTGGACCCAAATTCTGGCTCTCTGCACCTATTCGCATTTTGAAATTCCGAATTTTTATACCAAAAATCTGCTAATTACTGAAACCGGCGGTGGGTCAAATTTTGCCCAAAACCACCTGCAGCTTTCAAAATATCCAAAACATCCCAAATTCGATACCTGAGCCATATTTTGGACCCAAATTCTGGCTCTCTGTACCTATTCGCAGTTTGAAATTCCGACTTTCTATACCAAAAATATTCCATTTACTGAAAGCGGCGGTGGGTCACATTTTGCCCATACCCCCCTGCAGTTTTCAAAATATCCCAAACATCCCAAATTCGATATATGAGCCATATTTTCGACCCAAATTCTGGCTCTCTGCACCTATTCGCCGTTTGAAATTCCGAATTTTTGTACCAAAAATATGCCAATTACTGAAAGCGAGGGTGGGTCACATTTTACCCAAACCCCCCTGCAGTTTTCAAAATATCCCAAATTCGATACCTGAGCCATATTTTGGACCCAAATTCTGGCTCTCTGCACCTATTCGCAGTTTGAAATTCCGACTTTTTATACAAAAAATATGCCAATTACTGAAAGCAACGGTGGGTCACATTTAACCCAAACCCCCCTGCAGTTTTCAAAATATCCCTAACATTCCAAATTCGATACCTGAGCCATATTTTGGACCCAAATTCTGGCTCTCTGCACCTATTCGCAGTTTGAAATTCCAACTTTCTATACCAAAAATATGCCAATTACTGAAAGCGGCGGTGGGTAACATTTTGCCCAAACCCCCCTGCAGTTTTCAAAATATCCCAAACAACCCAATTTCGATACCTGAGATATATTTTGGACCCAAATTCTAGCTCTCTGCACCTATTCACCGTTTGAAATTCCGACTTTTTATACCAAAAATATGCCAATTATTGATAGCGAGGGTGGGTCACACTTTACCCAAACCCCCCTGCAGTTTTCAAAATATCCCAAATTCGATACCTGAGCCATATTTTGGACCCAAATTCTGGCTCTCTGCACCTATTCGCCGTTTAAAATTCCGACTTTCTTTAACAAAAATATGCCAATTACTGAAAGCGGCGGTGGGTCACATTTTGCCCAAACCCCCCTGCAGTTTTCAAAATATCCAAAACATCCCAAATTTGATACCTGGGCCATATTTTGGACCCAAATTCTGCCTCTAAGCACCTATTCGCCGTTTGAAATTCCGAATTTTTATACCAAAAATATGCCAATTACTGAAAGCGGCGGTGGGTCACATTTTACACAAACCCCCCCTGCAGTTTTCAAAATATCCCAAATATCCCAAATTCGATACCTGAGCCATATTTTGTACCCAAATTCTGGCTCTCTGCACCTATTCGCCGTTTGAAATTCCGACTTTTTATACCAAAAATATGCCAATTACTGAAAGCGACGGAGGGTCACATTTTGCCCAAACCCCCCCTGCAGTTTTCAAAATATCCCTAACATCCCAAATTCGATACCTGAGCCATATTTTGGACCCAAATTCTGGCTCTCTGCACCTATTCGCCGTTTGAAATTCCGACTTTTTATACCAAAAATATGTCAATTACTGAAAGCGGCGGTGGGTTACATTTTACCCAAACCCCCCTGCAGTTTTCAAAATATCCCAAATATCCCAAATTCGATACCTGAGCCATATTTTGGACCCAAATTCTGGCTCTCTGCACCTATTCGCCGTTTGAAATTCCGACTTTTTATACCAAAAATATGCCAATTACTGAAACCCGCGGTGGGTCACATTTTGCCCAAACTCCCCTGCAGTTTTCAAAATATCCCAAACATCCCAAATTCGATACCCGAGCCATATTTTGAACCCAAATTCTGGCTCTCTGCACCTATTCGCCGTTTGAAATTCCGACTTTTTATACCAAAAATATGCCAATTACTGAAAGCGGCGGTGGGTCACATTTTGCCCAAACCCCCCTGCAGTTTTCAAAATATCCCAAACATCCCAAATTTGATACCTGGGCCATATTTTGGACCCAAATTCTGCCTCTAAGCACCTATTCGCCGTTTGAAATTCCGAATTTTTATACCAAAAATATGCCAATTACTGAAAGCGGCGGTGGGTCACATTTTACCCAAACCCCCCCTGCAGTTTTCAAAATATCCCAAATATCCCAAATTCGATACCTGACCCATATCTTGGACCCAAATTCTGGCTCTCTGCACCTATTCGCAGTTTGAAATTCCGACTTTCTATAACAAAAATATGCCAATTACCGAAAGCGGCGGTGGGTCACATTTGGCCCAAACCCCCCTGCAGTTTTCAAAATATCCTAAACATCCCAAATTCGATACCTGAGCCATATTTTGGACCCAAATTCTGGCTCTCTGCACCTATTCGCCGTTTGAAATTCCGACTTTTTATACCAAAAATATGCCAATTACTGAAAGCGACGGAGGGTCACATTTTGCCCAAACCCCTCTGCAGTTTTCAAAATATCCCAAACATCCCAAATTCGATACCCGAGCCATATTTTGGACCCAAATTCTGGCTCTCTGCACATATTCGCAGTTTGAAATTCCGGCTTTTTATACCAAACATATGCCAATTACTGAAAGCTGCGGTGAGTCACATTTTGCCCAAACCCCCCCTGCAGCTTTCAAAATATCTCTAACATCCCAAATTCGATACCTGAGCCATATTTTGGACCCAAATTCTGGCTCTCTGCACCTATTCGCCGTTTGAAATTCCGACTTTTTATACCAAAAATATGTCAATTACTGAAAGCGGCGGTGGGTTACATTTTACCCAAACCCCCCTGCAGTTTTCAAAATATCCCAAATATCCCAAATTCGATACCTGAGCCATATTTTGGACCCAAATTCTGGCTCTCTGCACCTATTCGCCGTTTGAAATTCCGACTTTTTATACCAAAAATATGCCAATTACTGAAACCCGCGGTGGGTCACATTTTGCCCAAACTCCCCTGCAGTTTTCAAAATATCCCAAACATCCCAAATTCGATACTCGAGCCATATTTTGAACCCAAATTCTGGCTCTCTGCACCTATTCGCCGTTTGAAATTCCGACTTTTTATACTAAAAATATGCCAATTACTGAAAGCGGCGGTGGGTCACATTTTGCCCAAACCCCCCTGCAGTTTTCAAAATATCCCTAACATCCCAAATTCGATACCTGAGCCATATTTTGGACCCAAATTCTGGCTCTCTGCACCTATTCGCAGTTTGAAATTCCGACTTTCTATACCAAAAATATTCCATTTACTGAAAGCGGCGGTGGGTCACATTTTGCCCAAACCCCCCTGCAGTTTTCAAAATATCCCAAACATCCCAAATTCGATAAATGAGCCATATTTTGGACCCAAATTCTGGCTCTCTGCACCTATTCGCCGTTTGAAATTCCGACTTTTTATACCAAAAATATGCCAATTACTGAAAGCGAGGGTAGGTCACATTTTGCCAATACCCCCCTGCAGTTTTCAAAATATCCCAAACATCCCAAATTCGATACCTGAGCCATATTTTGGACCTAAATTCTGGCTCTCTGCACCTATTCGCAGTTTGAAATTCCGACTTTTATACAAAAAATATGCCATTTACTGAAAGCGGCGGTGGGTCAAATTTAACCCAAACCCCCCTGCAGTTTTCAAAATATCCCTAACATCCCAAATTCGATACCTGAGCCATATTTTGGACCCAAATTCTGGCTCTCTGCACCTATTCGCAGTTTGAAATTCCGACTTTTTATACCAAAAATCTGCAAATTACTGAAAGCTGCGGTGGGTCACATTTTGCCCAAACCCCCCTGCAGTTTTCAAAATATCCCAAACATTCCAAATTCGATACCCGAGCCATATTTTGGACCCAAATTCTGGCTCTCTGCACCTATTCGCAGTTTGAAATTCCGACTTTTTATACCAAAAATCTGCAAATTACTGAAAGCTGCGGTGGGTCACATTTTGCCCAAACCCCCCTGCAGTTTTCAAAATATCCCAAACATTCCAAATTCGATACCCGAGCCATATTTTGGACCCAAATTCTGGCTCTCTGCACCTATTCGCATTTTGAAATTCCGACTTTTTATACCAAAAATCTGCCAATTACTGAAACCGGCGGTGGGTCACATTTTGCCCAAAACCACCTGCAGTTTTCAAAATATCCAAAACATCCCAAATTCGATACCTGAGCCATATTTTGGACCCAAATTCTGGCTCTCTGCACCTATTCGCAGTTTGAAATTCCGAATTTCTATACCAAAAATATTCCATTTACTGAAAGCGGCGGTGGGTCACATTTAGCCCAAACCCCCCTGCAGTTTTCAAAATATCCCAAACATCCCAAATGAGCCATATTTTCGACCCAAATTCTGGCTCTCTGCACCTATTCGCCGTTTGAAATTCCGACTTTTTATACCAAAAATATGCCAATTACTGAAAGCGAGGGTGGGTCACATTTTACCCAAACCCCCCTGCAGTTTTCAAAATATCCCAAACATCCCAAATTCGATACCTGAGCCATATTTTGGACCCAAATTTTGGCTCTCTGCACCTATTCGCCGTTTGAAATTCCGACTTTTTATACCAAAAATATGTCAATTACTGAAAGCGGCGGTGGGTTACATTTTACCCAAACCCCCCTGCAGTTTTCAAAATATCCCAAATATCCCAAATTCGATACCTGAGCCATATTTTGGACCCAAATTCTGGCTCTCTGCACCTATTCGCCGTTTGAAATTCCGACTTTTTATACCAAAAATATGCCAATTACTGAAACCTGCTTTGGGTCACATTTTGCCCAAACTCCCCTGCAGTTTTCAAAATATCCCAAACATCCCAAATTCGATACCCGAGCCATATTTTGAACCCAAATTCTGGCTCTCTGCACCTATTCGACGTTTGAAATTCCGACTTTTTATACCAAAAATATGCCAATTACTGAAAGCGGCGGTGGGTCACATTTTGCCCAAACCCCCCTGCAGTTTTCAAAATATCCCTAACATCCCAAATTCGATACCTGAGCCATATTTTGGACCCAAATTCTGGCTCTCTGCACCTATTCGCAGTTTGAAATTCCGACTTTCTATAACAAAAATATTCCATTTACTGAAAGCGGCGGTGGGTCACATTTTGCCCAAACCCCCCTGCAGTTTTCAAAATATCCCAAACATCCCAAATTCGATAAATGAGCCATATTTTGGACCCAAATTCTTGCTCTCTGCACCTATTCGCCGTTTGAAATTCCGACTTTTTATACCAAAAATATGCCAATTACTGAAAGCGAGGGTAGGTCACATTTTGCCAAAACCCCCCTGCAGTTTTCAAAATATCCCAAACATCCCAAATTCGATACCTGAGCCATATTTTGGACCCAAATTCTGGCTCTCTGCACCTATTCGCAGTTTGAAATTCCGAATTTCTATACCAAAAATATTCCATTTACTGAAAGCGGCGGTGGGTCACATTTAGCCCAAACCCCCCTGCAGTTTTCAAAATATCCCAAACATCCCAAATGAGCCATATTTTCGACCCAAATTCTGGCTCTCTGCACCTATTCGCCGTTTGAAATTCCGACTTTTTATACCAAAAATATGCCAATTACTGAAAGCGAGGGTGGGTCACATTTTACCCAAACCCCCCTGCAGTTTTCAAAATATCCCAAATTCGATACCTGAGCCATATTTTGGACCCAAATTCTGGCTCTCTGCATCTATTCGCAGTTTGAAATTCCGACTTTTTATACCAAAAATATGCCAATTACTGAAAGCGGCGGTGGGTCACATTTTACCCAAACCCCCCCTGCAGTTTTCAAAATATCCCAAATATCCCAAATTCGATACCTGACCCATATCTTGGACCCAAATTCTGGCTCTCTGCACCTATTCGCAGTTTGAAATTCCGACTTTCTATAACAAAAATATGCCAATTACCGAAAGCGGCGGTGGGTCACATTTTGCCCAAACCCCCCTGCAGTTTTCAAAATATCCTAAACATCCCAAATTCGATACCTGAGCCATATTTTGGACCCAAATTCTGGCTCTCTGCACCTATTCGCCGTTTGAAATTCCGACTTTTTATACCAAAAATATGCCAATTACTGAAAGCGACGGAGGGTCACATTTTGCCCAAACCCCTCTGCAGTTTTCAAAATATCCCAAACATCCCAAATTCGATACCCGAGCCATATTTTGGACCCAAATTCTGGCTCTCTGCACATATTCGCAGTTTGAAATTCCGGCTTTTTATACCAAACATATGCCAATTACTGAAAGCTGCGGTGAGTCACATTTTGCCCAAACCCCCCCTGCAGCTTTCAAAATATCTCTAACATCCCAAATTCGATACCTGAGCCATATTTTGGACCCAAATTCTGGCTCTCTGCACCTATTCGCCGTTTGAAATTCCGACTTTTTATACCAAAAATATGTCAATTACTGAAAGCGGCGGTGGGTTACATTTTACCCAAACCCCCCTGCAGTTTTCAAAATATCCCAAATATCCCAAATTCGATACCTGAGCCATATTTTGGACCCAAATTCTGGCTCTCTGCACCTATTCGCCGTTTGAAATTCCGACTTTTTATACCAAAAATATGCCAATTACTGAAACCCGCGGTGGGTCACATTTTGCCCAAACTCCCCTGCAGTTTTCAAAATATCCCAAACATCCCAAATTCGATACTCGAGCCATATTTTGAACCCAAATTCTGGCTCTCTGCACCTATTCGCCGTTTGAAATTCCGACTTTTTATACTAAAAATATGCCAATTACTGAAAGCGGCGGTGGGTCACATTTTGCCCAAACCCCCCTGCAGTTTTCAAAATATCCCTAACATCCCAAATTCGATACCTGAGCCATATTTTGGACCCAAATTCTGGCTCTCTGCACCTATTCGCAGTTTGAAATTCCGACTTTCTATACCAAAAATATTCCATTTACTGAAAGCGGCGGTGGGTCACATTTTGCCCAGACCCCCCTGCAGTTTTCAAAATATCCCAAACATCCCAAATTCGATAAATGAGCCATATTTTGGACCCAAATTCTGGCTCTCTGCACCTATTCGCCGTTTGAAATTCCGACTTTTTATACCAAAAATATGCCAATTACTGAAAGCGAGGGTAGGTCACATTTTGCCAATACCCCCCTGCAGTTTTCAAAATATCCCAAACATCCCAAATTCGATACCTGAGCCATATTTTGGACCTAAATTCTGGCTCTCTGCACCTATTCGCAGTTTGAAATTCCGACTTTTATACAAAAAATATGCCAATTACTGAAAGCGGCGGTGGGTCAAATTTAACCCAAACCCCCCTGCAGTTTTCAAAATATCCCTAACATCCCAAATTCGATACCTGAGCCATATTTTGGACCCAAATTCTGGCTCTCTGCACCTATTCGCAGTTTGAAATTCCGACTTTTTATACCAAAAATCTGCAAATTACTGAAAGCTGCGGTGGGTCACATTTTGCCCAAACCCCCCTGCAGTTTTCAAAATATCCCAAACATTCCAAATTCGATACCCGAGCCATATTTTGGACCCAAATTCTGGCTCTCTGCACCTATTCGCAGTTTGAAATTCCGACTTTTTATACCAAAAATCTGCAAATTACTGAAAGCTGCGGTGGGTCACATTTTGCCCAAACCCCCCTGCAGTTTTCAAAATATCCCAAACATTCCAAATTCGATACCCGAGCCATATTTTGGACCCAAATTCTGGCTCTCTGCACCTATTCGCATTTTGAAATTCCGACTTTTTATACCAAAAATCTGCCAATTACTGAAACCGGCGGTGGGTCACATTTTGCCCAAAACCACCTGCAGTTTTCAAAATATCCAAAACATCCCAAATTCGATACCTGAGCCATATTTTGGACCCAAATTCTGGCTCTCTGCACCTATTCGCAGTTTGAAATTCCGAATTTCTATACCAAAAATATTCCATTTACTGAAAGCGGCGGTGGGTCACATTTAGCCCAAACCCCCCTGCAGTTTTCAAAATATCCCAAACATCCCAAATGAGCCATATTTTCGACCCAAATTCTGGCTCTCTGCACCTATTCGCCGTTTGAAATTCCGACTTTTTATACCAAAAATATGCCAATTACTGAAAGCGAGGGTGGGTCACATTTTACCCAAACCCCCCTGCAGTTTTCAAAATATCCCAAATTCGATACCTGAGCCATATTTTGGACCCAAATTCTGGCTCTCTGCATCTATTCGCAGTTTGAAATTCCGACTTTTTATACCAAAAATCTGCCAATTACTGAAAGCGGCGGTGGGTCACATTTTGCCCAAACCCCCCTGCAGTTTTCAAAATATCCCAAACATCCCAAATTCGATACCTGAGCCATATTTTGGACCCAAATTTTGGCTCTCTGCACCTATTCGCCGTTTGAAATTCCGACTTTTTATACCAAAAATATGTCAATTACTGAAAGCGGCGGTGGGTTACATTTTACCCAAACCCCCCTGCAGTTTTCAAAATATCCCAAATATCCCAAATTCGATACCTGAGCCATATTTTGGACCCAAATTCTGGCTCTCTGCACCTATTCGCCGTTTGAAATTCCGACTTTTTATACCAAAAATATGCCAATTACTGAAACCTGCTTTGGGTCACATTTTGCCCAAACTCCCCTGCAGTTTTCAAAATATCCCAAACATCCCAAATTCGATACCCGAGCCATATTTTGAACCCAAATTCTGGCTCTCTGCACCTATTCGACGTTTGAAATTCCGACTTTTTATACCAAAAATATGCCAATTACTGAAAGCGGCGGTGGGTCACATTTTGCCCAAACCCCCCTGCAGTTTTCAAAATATCCCTAACATCCCAAATTCGATACCTGAGCCATATTTTGGACCCAAATTCTGGCTCTCTGCACCTATTCGCAGTTTGAAATTCCGACTTTCTATAACAAAAATATTCCATTTACTGAAAGCGGCGGTGGGTCACATTTTGCCCAAACCCCCCTGCAGTTTTCAAAATATCCCAAACATCCCAAATTCGATAAATGAGCCATATTTTGGACCCAAATTCTTGCTCTCTGCACCTATTCGCCGTTTGAAATTCCGACTTTTTATACCAAAAATATGCCAATTACTGAAAGCGAGGGTAGGTCACATTTTGCCAAAACCCCCCTGCAGTTTTCAAAATATCCCAAACATCCCAAATTCGATACCTGAGCCATATTTTGGACCCAAATTCTGGCTCTCTGCACCTATTCGCAGTTTGAAATTCCGAATTTCTATACCAAAAATATTCCATTTACTGAAAGCGGCGGTGGGTCACATTTAGCCCAAACCCCCCTGCAGTTTTCAAAATATCCCAAACATCCCAAATGAGCCATATTTTCGACCCAAATTCTGGCTCTCTGCACCTATTCGCCGTTTGAAATTCCGACTTTTTATACCAAAAATATGCCAATTACTGAAAGCGAGGGTGGGTCACATTTTACCCAAACCCCCCTGCAGTTTTCAAAATATCCCAAATTCGATACCTGAGCCATATTTTGGACCCAAATTCTGGCTCTCTGCATCTATTCGCAGTTTGAAATTCCGACTTTTTATACCAAAAATCTGCCAATTACTGAAAGCGGCGGTGGGTCACATTTTGCCCAAACCCCCCTGCAGTTTTCAAAATATCCCAAACATCCCAAATTCGATACCTGAGCCATATTTTGGACCCAAATTTTGGCTCTCTGCACCTATTCGCCGTTTGAAATTCCGACTTTTTATACCAAAAATATGTCAATTACTGAAAGCGGCG
The DNA here is from genome assembly GCF_040958095.1 of Procambarus clarkii. NCBI lineage: Eukaryota > Metazoa > Arthropoda > Malacostraca > Decapoda > Cambaridae > Procambarus > Procambarus clarkii. The sequence goes on along the minus strand of NC_091240.1, from coordinate 17,815,525 downwards.
GTGGGTTACATTTTACCCAAACCCCCCTGCAGTTTTCAAAATATCCCAAATATCCCAAATTCGATACCTGAGCCATATTTTGGACCCAAATTCTGGCTCTCTGCACCTATTCGCCGTTTGAAATTCCGACTTTTTATACCAAAAATATGCCAATTACTGAAACCTGCTTTGGATCACATTTTGCCCAAACTCCCCTGCAGTTTTCAAAATATCCTAAACATCCCAAATTCGATACCCGAGCCATATTTTGAACCCAAATTCTGGCTCTCTGCACCTATTCGCCGTTTGAAATTCCGACTTTTTATACCAAAAATATGCCAATTACTGAAAGCGGCGGTGGGTCACATTTTGCCCAAACCCCCCCCTGCAGTTTTCAAAATATCCCTAACATCCCAAATTCGATACCTGAGCCATATTTTGGACCCAAATTCTGGCTCTCTGCACCTATTCGCAGTTTGAAATTCCGACTTTCTATAACAAAAATATTCCATTTACTGAAAGCGGCGGTGGGTCACATTTTGCCCAAACCCCCCTGCAGTTTTCAAAATATCCCAAACATCCCAAATTCGATAAATGAGCCATATTTTGGACCCAAATTCTGGCTCTCTGCACCTATTCGCCGTTTGAAATTCCGAATTTTTATACCAAAAATATGCCAATTACTGAAAGCGAGGGTAGGTCACATTTTGCCAAAACCCCCCTGCAGTTTTCAAAATATCCCAAACATCCCAAATTCGATACCTGAGCCATATTTTGGACCTAAATTCTGGCTATCTGCACCTATTCGCAGTTTGAAATTCCGACTTTTATACAAAAAATATGCCAATTACTGAAAGCGGCGATGGGTCAAATTTAACCCAAACCCCCCTGCAGTTTTCAAAATATCCCTAACATCCCAAATTTGATACCTGAGCCATATTTTCGACCCAAATTCTGGCTCTCTGCACCTATTCGCAGTTTGAAATTCCGAATTTTTATACCAAAAATCTGCCAATTACTGAAAGCAGCGGTGGGTCACATTTTGCCCAAACCCCCCTGCAGTTTTCAAAATATCCCAAACATTCCAAATTCGATACCCGAGCCATATTTTGGACCCAAATTCTGGCTCTCTGCACCTATTCGCATTTTGAAATTCCGACTTTTTATACCAAAAATCTGCCAATTACTGAAACCGGCGGTGGGTCACATTTTGCCCAAAACCACCTGCAGTTTTCAAAATATCAAAAACATCCCAAATTCGATACCTGAGCCATATTTTGGACCCAAATTCTGGCTCTCTGCACCTATTCGCAGTTTGAAATTCCGACTTTCTATACCAAAAATATTCCATTTACTGAAAGCGGCGGTGGGTCACATTTAGCCCAAACCCCCCTGCAGTTTTCAAAATATCCCAAACATCCCAAATGAGCCATATTTTCGACCCAAATTCTGGCTCTCTGCACCTATTCGCCGTTTGAAATTCCGACTTTTTATTCCAAAAATATGCCAATTACTGAAAGCGAGGGTGGGTCACATTTTACCCAAACCCCCCTGCAGTTTTCAAAATATCCCAAATTCGATACCTGAGCCATATTTTGGACCCAAATTCTGGCTCTCTGCACCTATTCGCAGTTTGAAATTCCGACTTTCTATACCAAAAATCTGCCAATTACTGAAAGCGGCGGTGGGTCACATTTTGCCCAAACTCCCCTGCAGTTTTCAAAATATCCCAAACATCCCAAATTCGATACCTGAGCCATATTTTGGACCCAAATTCTGGCTCTCTGCACCTATTCGCCGTTTGAAATTCCGACTTTTTATACCAAAAATATGCCAATTACTGAAAGCGAGGGTGGGTCACATTTTACCCAAACCCCCCTGCAGTTTTCAAAATATCCCAAATTCGATACCCGAGCCATATTTTGAACCCAAATTCTGGCTCTCTGCACCTATTCGCCGTTTGAAATTCCGACTTTTTATACAAAAAATATGCCAATTACTGAAAGCATCGGTGGGTCACATTTTACCCAAACCCCCCTGCAGTTTTCAAAATATCCCAAACATCCCAAATTCGATACCTGAGCCATATTTTGGACCCAAATTCTGGCTCTCTGCACCTATTCGCCGTTTGAAATTCCTACTTTTTATACCAAAAATATGCCAATTACTGAAAGCGAGGGTGGGTCACATTTTACCCAAACCCCCCTGCAGTTTTCAAAATATCCCAAATTCGATACCCGAGCCATATTTTGAACCCAAATTCTGGCTCTCTGCACCTATTCGCCGTTTGAAATTCCGACTTTTTATACAAAAAATATGCCAATTACTGAAAGCATCGGTGGGTCACATTTTACCCAAACCCCCCTGCAGTTTTCAAAATATCCCAAACATCCCAAATTTGATACCTGGGCCATATTTTGGACCCAAATTCTGCCTCTAAGCACCTATTCGCCGTTTGAAATTCCGAATTTTTATACCAAAAATATGCCAATTACTGAAAGCGGCGGTGGGTCACATTTTACCCAAACCCCCCCTGCAGTTTTCAAAATATCCCAAATATCCCAAATTCGATACCTGACCCATATTTTGGACCCAAATTCTGGCTCTCTGCACCTATTCGCAGTTTGAAATTCCGACATTCTATAACAAAAATATGCCAATTACCGAAAGCGGCGGTGGGTCACATTTTGCCCAAACCCCCTTGCAGTTTTCAAAATATCCCAAACATCCCAAATTCGATACCTGAGCCATATTTTGGACCCAAATTCTGGCTCTCTGCACATATTCGCAGTTTGAAATTCCGACTTTTTATACCAAACATATGCCAATTACTGAAAGCTGCGGTAGGTCACATTTTGCCCAAACCCCCCCCTGCAGTTTTCAAAATATCCCTAACATCGCAAATTCGATACCTGAGCCATATTTTGGACCCAAATTCTGGCTCTCTGCACCTATTCGCCGCTTGAAATTCCGACTTTTTATACCAAAAATATGTCAATTACTGAAAGCGGCGGTGGGTTACATTTTACCCAAACCCCCCTGCAGTTTTCAAAATATCCCAAATATCCCAAATTCGATACCTGAGCCATATTTTGGACCCAAATTCTGGCTCTCTGCACCTATTCGCCGTTTGAAATTCCGACTTTTTATACCAAAAATATGCCAATTACTGAAACCCGCGGTGGGTCACATTTTGCCCAAACTCCCCTGCAGTTTTCAAAATATCCCAAACATCCCAAATTCGATACCCGAGCCATATTTTGAACCCAAATTCTGGCTCTCTGCACCTATTCGCCTTTTGAAATTCCGACTTTTTATACCAAAAATATGCCAATTACTGAAAGCGGCGGTGGGTCACATTTTGCCCAAACCCCCCTGCAGTTTTCAAAATATCCCTAACATCCCAAATTCGATACCTGAGCCATATTTTGGATCCAAATTCTGGCTCTCTGCACCTATTCGCAGTTTGAAATTCCGACTTTCTATACCAAAAATATTCCATTTACTGAAAGCGGCGGTGGGTCACATTTTGCCCAAACCCCCCTGCAGTTTTCAAAATATCCCAAACATCCCAAATTCGATATATAAGCCATATTTTGGACCCAAATTCTGGCTCTCTGCACCTATTCGCCGTTTGAAATTCCGACTTTTTATACCAAAAATATGCCAATTACTGAAAGCGAGGGTAGGTCACATTTTGCCAAAACCCCCCTGCAGTTTTCAAAATATCCCAAACATCCCAAATTCGATACCTGAGATATATTTTGGACCTAAATTCTGGCTCTCTGCACCTATTCGCAGTTTGAAATTCCGACTTTTATACAAAAAATATGCCAATTACTGAAAGCGGCGGTGGGTCAAATTTAACCCAAACCCCCCTGCAGTTTTCAAAATATCCCAAACATCCCAAATTCGATACCTGAGCCATATTTTGGACCCAAATTCTGGCTCTCTGCACCTATTCGCCGTTTGAAATTCCGACTTTTTATACCAAAAATATGCCAATTACTGAAAGCGAGGGTGGGTCACATTTTACCCAAACCCCCCTGCAGTTTTCAAAATATCCCAAATTCGATACCCGAGCCATATTTTGAACCCAAATTCTGGCTCTCTGCACCTATTCGCCGTTTGAAATTCCGACTTTTTATACAAAAAATATGCCAATTACTGAAAGCATCGGTGGGTCACATTTTACCCAAACCCCCCTGCAGTTTTCAAAATATCCCAAACATCCCAAATTTGATACCTGGGCCATATTTTGGACCCAAATTCTGCCTCTAAGCACCTATTCGCCGTTTGAAATTCCGAATTTTTATACCAAAAATATGCCAATTACTGAAAGCGGCGGTGGGTCACATTTTACCCAAACCCCCCCTGCAGTTTTCAAAATATCCCAAATATCCCAAATTCGATACCTGACCCATATTTTGGACCCAAATTCTGGCTCTCTGCACCTATTCGCAGTTTGAAATTCCGACATTCTATAACAAAAATATGCCAATTACCGAAAGCGGCGGTGGGTCACATTTTGCCCAAACCCCCTTGCAGTTTTCAAAATATCCCAAACATCCCAAATTCGATACCTGAGCCATATTTTGGACCCAAATTCTGGCTCTCTGCACATATTCGCAGTTTGAAATTCCGACTTTTTATACCAAACATATGCCAATTACTGAAACCTGCGGTGGGTCACATTTTGCCCAAACCCCCCCCTGCAGTTTTCAAAATATCCCTAACATCGCAAATTCGATACCTGAGCCATATTTTGGACCCAAATTCTGGCTCTCTGCACCTATTCGCCGCTTGAAATTCCGACTTTTTATACCAAAAATATGTCAATTACTGAAAGCGGCGGTGGGTTACATTTTACCCAAACCCCCCTGCAGTTTTCAAAATATCCCAGATATCCCAAATTCGATACCTGAGCCATATTTTGGACCCAAATTCTGGCTCTCTGCACCTATTCGCCGTTTGAAATTCCGACTTTTTATACCAAAAATATGCCAATTACTGAAACCCGCGGTGGGTCACATTTTGCCCAAACTCCCCTGCAGTTTTCAAAATATCCCAAACATCCCAAATTCGATACCCGAGCCATATTTTGAACCCAAATTCTGGCTCTCTGCACCTATTCGCCTTTTGAAATTCCGACTTTTTATACCAAAAATATGCCAATTACTGAAAGCGGCGGTGGGTCACATTTTGCCCAAACCCCCCTGCAGTTTTCAAAATATCCCTAACATCCCAAATTCGATACCTGAGCCATATTTTGGATCCAAATTCTGGCTCTCTGCACCTATTCGCAGTTTGAAATTCCGACTTTCTATACCAAAAATATTCCATTTACTGAAAGCGGCGGTGGGTCACATTTTGCCCAAACCCCCCTGCAGTTTTCAAAATATCCCAAACATCCCAAATTCGATATATAAGCCATATTTTGGACCCAAATTCTGGCTCTCTGCACCTATTCGCCGTTTGAAATTCCGACTTTTTATACCAAAAATATGCCAATTACTGAAAGCGAGGGTAGGTCACATTTTGCCAAAACCCCCCTGCAGTTTTCAAAATATCCCAAACATCCCAAATTCGATACCTGAGATATATTTTGGACCTAAATTCTGGCTCTCTGCACCTATTCGCAGTTTGAAATTCCGACTTTTATACAAAAAATATGCCAATTACTGAAAGCGGCGGTGGGTCAAATTTAACCCAAACCCCCCTGCAGTTTTCAAAATATCCCTAACATCCCAAATTCGATACCTGAGCCATATTTTCGACCCAAATTCTGGATCTCTGCACCTATTCGCAGTTTGAAATTCCGACTTTTTATACCAAAAATCTGCCAATTACTGAAAGCAGCGGTGGGTCACATTTTGCCCAAACCCCCCTGCAGTTTTCAAAATATCCCAAACATTCCAAATTCGATACCCGAGCCATATTTTGGACCCAAATTCTGGCTCTCTGCACCTATTCGCATTTTGAAATTCCGAATTTTTATACCAAAAATCTGCCAATTACTGAAACCGGCGGTGGGTCACATTTTGCCCAAAACCACCTGCAGTTTTCAAAATATCAAAAACATCCCAAATTCGATACCTGAGCCATATTTTGGACCCAAATTCTGGCTCTCTGCACCTATTCGCAGTTTGAAATTCCGACTTTCTATACCAAAAATATTCCATTTACTGAAAGCGGCGGTGCGTCACATTTAGCCCAAACCCCCCTGCAGTTTTCAAAATATCCCAAACATCCCAAATGAGCCATATTTTAGACCCAAATTCTGGCTCTCTGCACCTATTCGCCGTTTGAAATTCCGACTTTTTATACCAAAAATATGCCAATTACTGAAAGCTAGGGTGGGTCACATTTTACCCAAATCCCCCTGCAGTTTTCAAAATATCCCAAATTCGATACCTGAGCCATATTTTGGACCCAAATTCTGGCTCTCTGCACCTATTCGCAGTTTGAAATTCCGACTTTCTATGCCAAAAATCTGCCAATTACTGAAAGCGGCGGTGGGTCACATTTTGCCCAAACCCCCCTGCAGTTTTCAAAATATCCCAAACATCCCAAATTCGATACCTGAGCCATATTTTGGACCCAAATTCTGGCTCTCTGCACCTATTCGCCGTTTGAAATTCCGACTTTTTATACCAAAAATATGCCAATTACTGAAAGCGAGGGTGGGTCACATTTTACCCAAACCCCCCTGCAGTTTTCAAAATATCCCAAATTCGATACCTGATCCATATTTTGGACCCAAATTCTGGCTCTCTGCACCTATTCGCAGTTTGAAATTCCGACTTTCTATACCAAAAATCTGCCAATTACTGAAAGCGGCGGTGGGTCACATTTTGCCCAAACCCCCCTGCAGTTTTCAAAATATCCTAAACATCCCAAATTCGATACCCGAGCCATATTTTGGACCAAAATTCTGGCTCTCTGCACCTATTCGCAGTTTGAAATTCCGACTTTTTATACCAAAAATCTGCCAATTACTGAAACCGGCGGTGGGTCACATTTTGCCCAAAACCACCTGCAGTTTTCAAAATATCCAAAACATCCCAAATTCGATACCTGAGCCATATTTTGGACCCAAATTCTGGCGCTCTGCACCTATTCGCAGTTTGAAATTCCGACTTTCTATACCAAAAATATTCCATTTACTGAAAGCGGCGGTGGGTCACATTTTGCCGAAACCCCCCTGCAGTTTTCAAAATATCCCAAACATCCCAAATTCGATACCCGAGCCATATTTTGGACCCAAATTCTGGCTCTCTGCACCTATTCGCCGTTTGAAATTCCGACTTTTTATACCAAAAATATGCCAATTACTGAAAGCGAGGGTGGGTCACATTTTACCCAAACCCCCCTGCAGTTTTCAAAATATCCCAAATTCGATACCTGATCCATATTTTGGACCCAAATTCTGGCTCTCTGCACCTATTCGCAGTTTGAAATTCCGACTTTCTATACCAAAAATCTGCCAATTACTGAAAGCGGCGGTGGGTCACATTTTGCCCAAACCCCCCTGCAGTTTTCAATATATCCCAAACATCCCAAATTCGATACCTGAGCCATATTTTGCACCCAAATTCTGGCTCTCTGCACCTATTCGCAGTTTGAAATTCCGACTTTTTATACCAAAAATCTGCCAATTACTGAAACCGGCGGTGGGTCACATTTTGCCCAAACCCCCCTGCAGTTTTCAAAATATCCCAAACATCCCAAATTCGATACCTGAGCCATATTTTGGACCCAAATTCTGGCTCTCTGCACCTATTCGCCGTTTGAAATTCCGACTTTTTATACCAAAAATATGCCAATTACTGAAAGCGAGGGTGGGTCACATTTTACCCAAACCCCCCTGCAGTTTTCAAAATATCCCAAATTCGATACCTGAGCCATATTTTGGACCCAAATTCTGGCTCTCTGCACCTATTCGCAGTTTGAAATTCCGACTTTTTATACAAAAAATATGCCAATTACTGAAAGCAACGGTGGGTCACATTTAACCCAAACCCCCCTGCAGTTTTCAAAATATCCCTAACATTCCAAATTCGATACCTGAGCCATATTTTGGACCCAAATTCTGGCTCTCTGCACCTATTCGCAGTTTGAAATTCCAACTTTCTATACCAAAAATATGCCAATTACTGAAAGCGGCGGTGGGTCACATTTTGCCCAAACCCCCCTGCAGTTTTCAAAATATCCCAAACAACCCAATTTCGATACCTGAGATATATTTTGGACCCAAATTCTAGCTCTCTGCACCTATTCGCCGTTTGAAATTCCGACTTTTTATACCAAAAATATGCCAACTACTGATAGCGAGGGTGGGTCACATTTTACCCAAACCCCCCTGCAGTTTTCAAAATATCCCAAATTCGATACCTGAGCCATATTTTGGACCCAAATTCGGGCTCTCTGCACCTATTCGCAGCTTGAAATTCCGACTTTCTATACCAAAAATCTGCCAATTACTGAAAGCGGCGGTGGGTCACATTTTGCCCAAACCCCCCTGCAGTTTTCAAAATATCCCAAACATCCCAAATTCGATACCCGAGCCATATTTTGGACCCAAATTCTGGCTCTATGCACATATTCGCAGTTTGAAATTCCAACTTTCTATACCAAAAATATTACAATTACTGAAAGCGGCGGTGGGTCACATTTTGCCCAAACACCCCTGCAGTTTTCAAAATATCCCAAACCTCCCAAATTCGATACCTGAGATATATTTTTGACCCAAATTCTGGCTCTCTGCACCTATTCGCCGTTTAAAATTCCGACTTTCTTTAACAAAAATATGCCAATTACTGAAAGCGGCGGTGGGTCACATTTTGCCCAAACCCCCCTGCAGTTTTCAAAATATCCCAAACATCCCAAATTTGATACCTGGGACATATTTTGGACCCAAATTCTGCCTCTAAGCACCTATTCGCAGTTTGAAATTCCGAATTTTTATACCAAAAATATGCCAATTACTGAAAGCGGCGGTGGGTCACATTTTACCCAAACCCCCCCTGCAGTTTTCAAAATATCCCAAATATCCCAAATTCGATACCTGAGCCATATTTTGTACCCAAATTCTGGCTCTCTGCACCTATTCGCCGTTTGAAATTCCGACTTTCTATAACAAAAATATGCCAATTACTGAAAGCGGCGGTGGGTCACATTTTGCCCAAACCCCCCTGCAGTTTTCAAAATATCCCAAACATCCCAAATTCGATACCTGAGCCATATTTTGGACCCAAATTCTGGCTCTCTGCACCTATTCGCCGTTTGAAATTCCGACTTTTTATACCAAAAATATGCCTATTACTGAAAGCGACGGAGGGTCAAATTTTGCCCAAACCCCCCTGCAGTTTTCAAAATATCCCAAACATCCCAAATTAGATACCCGAGCCATATTTTGGACCCAAATTCTGGCTCTCTGCACCTATTCGCAGTTTGAAATTCCGACTTTTTATACCAAACATATGCCAATTACTGAAAGCTGCGGTGGGTCACATTTTGCCCAAACCCCCCCTGCAGTTTTCAAAATATCCTTAACATCCCAAATTTGATACCTGGGCCATATTTTGGACCCAAATTCTGCCTCTAAGCACCTATTCGCCGTTTGAAATTCCGAATTTTTATACCAAAAATATGCCAATTACTGAAAGCGGCGGTGGGTCACATTTTACCCAAACCTCCCCCCCCTGCAGTTTTCAAAATATCCCAAATATCCCAAATTCGATACCTGAGCCATATTTTGTACCCAAATTCTGGCTCTCTGCACCTATTCGCCGTTTGAAATTCCGACTTTCTATAACAAAAATATGCCAATTACTGAAAGCGGCGGTGGGTCACATTTTGCCCAAACCCCCCTGCAGTTTTCAAAATATCCCAAACATCCCAAATTCGATACCTGAGCCATATTTTGGACCCAAATTCTGGCTCTCTGCACCTATTCGCCGTTTGAAATTCCGACTTTTTATACCAAAAATATGCCTATTACTGAAAGCGACGGAGGGTCAAATTTTGCCCAAACCCCCCTGCAGTTTTCAAAATATCCCAAACATCCCAAATTAGATACCCGAGCCATATTTTGAACCCAAATTCTGGCTCTCTGCACCTATTCGCAGTTTGAAATTCCGACTTTTTATACCAAACATATGCCAATTACTGAAAGCTGCGGTGGGTCACATTTTGCCCAAACCCCCCCTGCAGTTTTCAAAATATCCCAAACATCCCAAATTCGATACCTGAGCCATATTTTGGACCCAAATTCTGGCTCTCTGCACCTATTCGCCGTTTGAAATTCCGACTTTTTATACCAAAAATATGTCAATTACTGAAAGCGGCGGTGGGTTACATTTTACCCAAACCCCCCTGCAGTTTTCAAAATATCCCAAATATCCCAAATTCGATACCTGAGCCATATTTTGGACCCAAATTCTTGCTCTCTGCACCTATTCGCCGTTTGAAATTCCGACTTTTTATACCAAAAATATGCCAATTACTGAAACCCGCGGTGGGTCACATTTTGCCCAAACTCCCCTGCAGTTTTCAAAATATCCCAAACATCCCAAATTCGATACCCGAGCCATATTTTGAACCCAAATTCTGGCTCTCTGCACCTATTCGCTGTTTGAAATTCCGACTTTTTATACCAAAAATATGCCAATTACTGAAAGCGGCGGTGGGTCACATTTTGCCCAAACCCCCCTGCAGTTTTCAAAATATCCCTAACATCCCAAATTCGATACCTGAGCCATATTTTGGACCCAAATTCTGGCTCTCTGCACCTATTCGCAGTTTGAAATTCCGACTTTCTATACCAAAAATATTCCATTTACTGAAAGCGGCGGTGGGTCACATTTTGCCCAAACCCCCCTGCAGTTTTCAAAATATCCCAAACATCCCAAATTCGATATATAAGCCATATTTTGGACCCAAATTCTGGCTCTCTGCACCTATTCGCCGTTTGAAATTCCGACTTTTTATACCAAAAATATGCCAATTACTGAAAGCGAGGGTAGGTCACATTTTGCCAAAACCCCCCTGCAGTTTTCAAAATATCCCAAACATCCCAAATTCGATACCTGAGCCATATTTTGGACCTAAATTCTGGCTCTCTGCACCTATTCGCAGTTTGAAATTCCGACTTTTATACAAAAAATATGCCAATTACTGAAAGCGGCGGTGGGTCAAATTTAACCCAAACCCCCCTGCAGTTTTCAAAATATCCCTAACATCCCAAATTCGATACCTGAGCCATATTTTCGACCCAAATTCTGGATCTCTGCACCTATTCGTAGTTTGAAATTCCGACTTTTTATACCAAAAATCTGCCAATTACTGAAAGCAGCGGTTGGTCACATTTTGCCCAAACCCCCCTGCAGTTTTCAAAATATCCCAAACATTCCAAATTCGATACCCGAGCCATATTTTGGACCCAAATTCTGGCTCTCTGCACCTATTCGCATTTTGAAATTCCGAATTTTTATACCAAAAATCTGCCAATTACTGAAACCGGCGGTGGGTCACATTTTGCCCAAAACCACCTGCAGTTTTCAAAATATCAAAAACATCCCAAATTCGATACCTGAGCCATATTTTGGACCCAAATTCTGGCTCTCTGCACCTATTCGCAGTTTGAAATTCCGACTTTCTATACCAAAAATATTCCATTTACTGAAAGCGGCGGTGGGTCACATTTAGCCCAAACCCCCCTGCAGTTTTCAAAATATCCCAAACATCCCAAATGAGCCATATTTTCGACCCAAATTCTGGCTCTCTGCACCTATTCGCCGTTTGAAATTCCGACTTTTTATACCAAAAATATGCCAATTACTGAAAGCGAGGGTGGGTCACATTTTACCCAAACCCCCCTGCAGTTTTCAAAATATCCCAAATTCGATACCTGAGCCATATTTTGGACCCAAATTCTGGCTCTCTGCACCTATTCGCAGTTTGAAATTCCGACTTTCTATGCCAAAAATCTGCCAATTACTGAAAGCGGCGGTGGGTCACATTTTGCCCAAACCCCCCTGCAGTTTTCAAAATATCCCAAACATCCCAAATTCGATACCTGAGCCATATTTTGGACCCAAATTCTGGCTCTCTGCACCTATTCGCCGTTTGAAATTCCGACTTTTTATACCAAAAATATGCCAATTACTGAAAGCGAGGGTGGGTCACATTTTACCCAAACCCCCCTGCAGTTTTCAAAATATCCCAAATTCGATACCTGATCCATATTTTGGACCCAAATTCTGGCTCTCTGCACCTATTCGCAGTTTGAAATTCCGACTTTCTATACCAAAAATCTGCCAATTACTGAAAGCGGCGGTGGGTCACATTTTGCCCAAACCCCCCTGCAGTTTTCAAAATATCCCAAACATCCCAAATTCGATACCCGAGCCATATTTTGGACCAAAATTCTGGCTCTCTGCACCTATTCGCAGTTTGAAATTCCGACTTTTTATACCAAAAATCTGCCAATTACTGAAACCGGCGGTGGGTCACATTTTGCCCAAAACCACCTGCAGTTTTCAAAATATCCAAAACATCCCAAATTCGATACCTGAGCCATATTTTGGACCCAAATTCTGGCGCTCTGCACCTATTCGCAGTTTGAAATTCCGACTTTCTATACCAAAAATATTCCATTTACTGAAAGCGGCGGTGGGTCACATTTTGCCGAAACCCCCCTGCAGTTTTCAAAATATCCCAAACATCCCAAATTCGATACCCGAGCCATATTTTGGACCCAAATTCTGGCTCTCTGCACCTATTCGCCGTTTGAAATCCCGACTTTTTATACCAAAAATATGCCAATTACTGAAAGCGAGGGTGGGTCACATTTTACCCAAACCCCCCTGCAGTTTTCAAAATATCCCAAATTCGATACCTGATCCATATTTTGGACCCAAATTCTGGCTCTCTGCACCTATTCGCAGTTTGAAATTCCGACTTTCTATACCAAAAATCTGCCAATTACTGAAAGTGGCGGTGGGTCACATTTTGCCCAAACCCCCCTGCAGTTTTCCATATATCCCAAACATCCCAAATTCGATACCTGAGCCATATTTTGCACCCAAATTCTGGCTCTCTGCACCTATTCGCAGTTTGAAATTCCGACTTTTTATACCAAAAATCTGCCAATTACTGAAACCGGCGGTGGGTCACATTTTGCCCAAACCCCCCTGCAGTTTTCAAAATATCCCAAACATCCCAAATTCGATACCTGAGCCATATTTTGGACCCAAATTCTGGCTCTCTGCACCTATTCGCCGTTTGAAATTCCGACTTTTTATACCAAAAATATGCCAATTACTGAAAGCGAGGGTGGGTCACATTTTACCCAAACCCCCCTGCAGTTTTCAAAATATCCCAAATTCGATACCTGAGCCATATTTTGGACCCAAATTCTGGCTCTCTGCACCTATTCGCAGTTTGAAATTCCGACTTTTTATACAAAAAATATGCCAATTACTGAAAGCAACGGTGGGTCACATTTAACCCAAACCCCCCTGCAGTTTTCAAAATATCCCTAACATTCCAAATTCGATACCTGAGCCATATTTTGGACCCAAATTCTGGCTCTCTGCACCTATTCGCAGTTTGAAATTCCAACTTTCTATACCAAAAATATGCCAATTACTGAAAGCGGCGGTGGGTCACATTTTGCCCAAACCCCCCTGCAGTTTTCAAAATATCCCAAACAACCCAATTTCGATACCTGAGATATATTTTGGACCCAAATTCTAGCTCTCTGCACCTATTCGCCGTTTGAAATTCCGACTTTTTATACCAAAAATATGCCAATTACTGATAGCGAGGGTGGGTCACATTTTACCCAAACCCCCCTGCAGTTTTCAAAATATCCCAAATTCGATACCTGAGCCATATTTTGGACCCAAATTCGGGCTCTCTGCACCTATTCGCAGCTTGAAATTCCGACTTTCTATACCAAAAATCTGCCAATTACTGAAAGCGGCGGTGGGTCACATTTTGCCCAAACCCCCCTGCAGTTTTCAAAATATCCCAAACATCCCAAATTCGATACCCGAGCCATATTTTGGACCCAAATTCTGGCTCTATGCACATATTCGCAGTTTGAAATTCCAACTTTCTATACCAAAAATATTACAATTACTGAAAGCGGCGGTGGGTCACATTTTGCCCAAACACCCCTGCAGTTTTCAAAATATCCCAAACCTCCCAAATTCGATACCTGAGATATATTTTTGACCCAAATTCTGGCTCTCTGCACCTATTCGCCGTTTAAAATTCCGACTTTCTTTAACAAAAATATGCCAATTACTGAAAGCGGCGGTGGGTCACATTTTGCCCAAACCCCCCTACAGTTTTCAAAATATCCCAAACATCCCAAATTTGATACCTGGGCCATATTTTGGACCCAAATTCTGCCTCTAAGCACCTATTCGCCGTTTGAAATTCCGAATTTTTATACCAAAAATATGCCAATTACTGAAAGCGGCGGTGGGTCACATTTTACCCAAACCCCCCCTGCAGTTTTAAAAATATCCCAAATATCCCAAATTCGATACCTGAGCCATATTTTGTACCCAAATTCTGGCTCTCTGCACCTATTCGCCGTTTGAAATTCCGACTTTTTATACCAAAAATATGCCTATTACTGAAAGCGACGGAGGGTCAAATTTTGCCCAAACCCCCCTGCAGTTTTCAAAATATCCCAAACATCCCAAATTAGATACCCGAGCCATATTTTGGACCCAAATTCTGGCTCTCTGCACCTATTCGCAGTTTGAAATTCCGACTTTTTATACCAAACATATGCCAATTACTGAAAGCTGCGGTGGGTCACATTTTGCCCAAACCCCCCCTGCAGTTTTCAAAATATCCCTAACATCCCAAATTCGATACCTGAGCAATATTTTGGACCCAAATTCTGGCTCTCTGCACCTATTCGCCGTTTGAAATTCCGACTTTTTATACCAAAAATATGTCAATTACTGAAAGCGGCGGTGGGTTACATTTTACCCAAACCCCCCTGCAGTTTTCAAAATATCCCAAATATCCCAAATTCGATACCTGAGCCATATTTTGGACCCAAATTCTGGCTCTCTGCACCTATTCGCCGTTTGAAATTCCGACTTTTTATACCAAAAATATGCCAATTACTGAAACCCGCGGTGGGTCACATTTTGCCCAAACTCCCCTGCAGTTTTCAAAATATCCCAAACATCCCAAATTCGATACCCGAACCATATTTTGAACCCAAATTCTGGCTCTCTGCACCTATTCGCCGTTTGAAATTCCGACTTTTTATACCAAAAATATGCCAATTACTGAAAGCGGCGGTGGGTCACATTTTGCCCAAACCCCCCTGCAGTTTTCAAAATATCCCAAACATCCCAAATTCGATACCTGAGCCATATTTTGGACCCAAATTCTGGCTCTCTGCACCTATTCGCAGTTTGAAATTCCGACTTTCTATACCAAAAATATTCCATTTACTGAAAGCGGCGGTGGGTCACATTTTGCCCAAACCCCCCTGCAGTTTTCAAAATATCCCAAACATCCCAAATTCGATAAATGAGCCATATTTTGGACCCAAATTCTGGCTCTCTGCACCTATTCGCCGTTTGAAATTCCGACTTTTTATACCAAAAATATGCCAATTACTGAAAGCGAGGGTAGGTCACATTTTGCCAAAACCCCCCTGCAGTTTTCAAAATATCCCAAACATCCCAAATTCGATACCTGAGCCATATTTTGGACCTAAATTCTGGCTCTCTGCACCTATTCGCAGTTTGAAATTCAGACTTTTATACAAAAAATATGCATATTACTGAAAGCGGCGGTGGGTCAAATTTAACCCAAACCCCCCTGCAGTTTTCAAAATATCCCTAACATCCCAAATTCGATACCTGAGCCATATTTTGGACCCAAATTCTGGCTCTCTGCACCTATTCGCAGTTTGAAATTCCGACTTTTTATACCAAAAATCTGCCAATTACTGAAAACAGCGGTGGGTCACATTTTGCCCAAACCCCCCTGCAGTTTTCAAAATATCCCAAACATTCCAAATTCGATACCCGAGCCATATTTTGGACCCAAATTCTGGCTCTCTGCACCTATTCGCATTTTGAAATTCCTACTTTTTATACCAAAAATCTGCCAATTACTGAAACCTGCTTTGGGTCACATTTTGCCCAAACTCCCCTGCAGTTTTCAAAATATCCCAAACATCCCAAATTCGATACCCGAGCCATATTTTGAACCCAAATTCTGTCTCTCTGCACCTATTCGCCGTTTGAAATTCCGACTTTTTATACCAAAAATATGCCAATTACTGAAAGCGAGGGTAGGTCACATTTTGCCAAAACCCCCCTGCAGTTTTCAAAATATCCCTAACATCCCAAATTTGATACCTGAGCCATATTTTCGACCCAAATTCTGGCTCTCTGCACCTATTCGCAGTTTGAAATTCCGAATTTTTATACCAAAAATCTGCCAATTACTGAAAGCAGCGGTGGGTCACATTTTGCCCAAACCCCCCTGCAGTTTTCAAAATATCCCAAACATTCCAAATTCGATACCCGAGCCATATTTTGGACCCAAATTCTGGCTCTCTGCACCTATTCGCATTTTGAAATTCCGACTTTTTATACCAAAAATCTGCCAATTACTGAAACCGGCGGTGGGTCACATTTTGCCCAAAACCACCTGCAGTTTTCAAAATATCAAAAACATCCCAAATTTGATACCTGAGCCATATTTTGGACCCAAATTCTGGCTCTCTGCACCTATTCGCAGTTTGAAATTCCGACTTTCTATACCAAAAATATTCCATTTACTGAAAGCGGCGGTGGGTCACATTTAGCCCAAACCCCCCTGCAGTTTTCAAAATATCCCAAACATCCCAAATGAGCCATATTTTCGACCCAAATTCTGGCTCTCTGCACCTATTCGCCGTTTGAAATTCCGACTTTTTATTCCAAAAATATGCCAATTACTGAAAGCGAGGGTGGTTCACATTTTACCCAAACCCCCCTGCAGTTTTCAAAATATCCCAAATTCGATACCTGAGCCATATTTTGGACCCAAATTCTGGCTCTCTGCACCTATTCGCAGTTTGAAATTCCGACTTTCTATACCAAAAATCTGCCAATTACTGAAAGCGGCGGTGGGTCACATTTTGCCCAAACCCCCCTGCAGTTTTCAAAATATCCCAAACATCCCAAATTCGATACCTGAGCCATATTTTGGACCCAAATTCTGGCTCTCTGCACCTATTCGCAGTTTGAAATTCAGACTTTTTATACCAAAAATCTGCCAATTACTGAAACCGGCGGTGGGTCACATTTTCCCCAAACCCCCCTGCAGTTTTCAAAATATCCCAAACATCCCAAATTCGATACCTGAGCCATATTTTGGACCCAAATTCTGGCTCTCTGCACCTATTCGCCGTTTGAAATTCCGACTTTTTATACCAAAAATATGCCAATTACTGAAAGCGAGGGTGGGTCACATTTTACCCAAACCCCCCTGCAGTTTTCAAAATATCCCAAATTCGATACCTGATCCATATTTTGGACCCAAATTCTGGCTCTCTGCACCTATTCGCCGTTTGAAATTCCGACTTTCTATAACAAAAATATGCCAATTACCGAAAGCGGCGGTGGGTAACATTTTGCCCAAACCCCCCTGCAGTTTTCAAAATATCCCAAACATCCCAAATTCGATACCTGAGCCATATTTTGGACCCAAATTCTGGCTCTCTGCACCTATTCGCCGTTTGAAATTCCGACTTTTTATACCAAAAATATGCCAATTACTGAAAGCGACGGAGGGTCACATTTTGCGCAAACCCCCCTGCAGTTTTCAAAATATCCCAAACATCCCAAATTCGATACCCGAGCCATATTTTGGACCCAAATTCTGGCTCTCTGCACCTATTCGCAGTTTGAAATTCCGACTTTTTATACCAAACATATGCCAATTACTGAAAGCTGCGGTGGGTCACATTTTGCCCAAACCCCCCCTGCAGTTTTCAAAATATAACTAACATCCCAAATTCGATACCTGAGCCATATTTTGGACCCAAATTCTGGCTCTCTGCACCTATTCGCCGTTTGAAATTCCGACTTTTTATACCAAAAATATGTCAATTACTGAAAGCGGCGGTGGGTTACATTTTACCCAAACCCCCCTGCAGTTTTCAAAATATCCCAAATATCCCAAATTCGATACCTGAGCCATATTTTGGACCCAAATTCTGGCTCTCTGCACCTATTCGCCGTTTGAAATTCCGAAATTTTATACCAAAAATATGCCAATTACTGAAACCCGCGGTGGGTCACATTTTGCCCAAACTCCCCTGCAGTTTTCAAAATATCCCAAACATCCCAAATTCGATACCCGAGCCATATTTTGAACCCAAATTCTGGCTCTCTGCACCTATTCGCTGTTTGAAATTCCGACTTTTTATACAAAAAATATGCCAATTACTGAAAGCATCGGTGGGTCACATTTTACCCAAACCCCCCTGCAGTTTTCAAAATATCCCAAACATCCCAAATTTGATACCTGGGCCATATTTTGGACCCAAATTCTGCCTCTAAGCACCTATTCGCCGTTTGAAATTCCGAATTTTTATACCAAAAATATGCCAATTACTGAAAGCGGCGGTGGGTCACATTTTACCCAAACCCCCCCTGCAGTTTTCAAAATATCCCAAATATCCCAAATTCGATACCTGACCAATATTTTGGACCCAAATTCTGGCTCTCTGCACCTATTCGCAGTTTGAAATTCCGACATTCTATAACAAAAATATGCCAATTACCGAAAGCGGCGGTGGGTCACATTTTGCCCAAACCCCCTTGCAGTTTTCAAAATATCCCAAACATCCCAAATTCGATACCTGATCCATATTTTGGACCCAAATTCTGGCTCTCTGCACATATTCGCAGTTTGAAATTCCGACTTTTTATACCAAACATATGCCAATTACTGAAAGCTGCGGTGGGTCACATTTTGCCCAAACCCCCCCTGCAGTTTTCAAAATATCCCTAACATCGCAAATTCGATACCTGAGCCATATTTTGGACCCAAATTCTGGCTCTCTGCACCTATTCGCCGCTTGAAATTCCGACTTTTTATACCAAAAATATGTCAATTACTGAAAGCGGCGGTGGGTTACATTTTACCCAAACCCCCCTGCAGTTTTCAAAATATCCCAAATATCCCAAATTCGATACCTGAGCCATATTTTGGACCCAAATTCTGGCTCTCTGCACCTATTCGCCGTTTGAAATTCCGACTTTTTATACCAAAAATATGCCAATTACTGAAACCCGCGGTGGGTCACATTTTGCCCAAACTCCCCTGCAGTTTTCAAAATATCCCAAACATCCCAAATTCGATACCCGAGCCATATTTTGAACCCAAATTCTGGCTCTCTGCACCTATTCGCCTTTTGAAATTCCGACTTTTTATACCAAAAATATGCCAATTACTGAAAGCGGCGGTGGGTCACATTTTGCCCAAACCCCCCTGCAGTTTTCAAAATATCCCTAACATCCCAAATTCGATACCTGAGCCATATTTTGGATCCAAATTCTGGCTCTCTGCACCTATTCGCAGTTTGAAATTCCGACTTTCTATACCAAAAATATTCCATTTACTGAAAGCGGCGGTGGTTCACATTTTGCCCAAACCCCCCTGCAGTTTTCAAAATATCCTAAACATCCCAAATTCGATATATAAGCCATATTTTGGACCCAAATTCTGGCTCTCTGCACCTATTCGCCGTTTGAAATTCCGACTTTTTATACCAAAAATATGCCAATTACTGAAAGCGAGGGTAGGTCACATTTTGCCAAAACCCCCCTGCAGTTTTTAAAATATCCCAAACATCCCAAATTCGATACCTGAGCCATATTTTGGACCCAAATTCTGGCTCTCTGCACCTATTCGCAGTTTGAAATTCCGACTTTTATACAAAAAATATGCCAATTACTGAAAGCGGCGGTGGGTCAAATTTAACCCAAACCCCCCTGCAGTTTTCAAAATATCCCTAACATCCCAAATTCGATACCTGAGCCATATTTTCGACCCAAATTCTGGATCTCTGCACCTATTCGCAGTTTGAAATTCCGACTTTTTATACCAAAAATCTGCCAATTACTGAAAGCAGCGGTGGGTCACATTTTGCCCAAACCCCCCTGCAGTTTTCAAAATATCCCAAACATTCCAAATTCGATACCCGAGCCATATTTTGGACCCAAATTCTGGCTCTCTGCACCTATTCGCATTTTGAAATTCCGAATTTTTATACCAAAAATCTGCCAATTACTGAAACCGGCGGTGGGTCACATTTTGCCCAAAACCACCTGCAGTTTTCAAAATATCAAAAACATCCCAAATTCGATACCTGAGCCATATTTTGGACCCAAATTCTGGCTCTCTGCACCTATTCGCAGTTTGAAATTCCGACTTTCTATACCAAAAATATTCCATTTACTGAAAGCGGCGGTGGGTCACATTTAGCCCAAACCCCCCTGCAGTTTTCAAAATATCCCAAACATCCCAAATGAGCCATATTTTCGACCCAAATTCTGGCTCTCTGCACCTATTCGCCGTTTGAAATTCCGACTTTTTATACCAAAAATATGCCAATTACTGAAAGCGAGGGTGGGTCACATTTTACCCAAATCCCCCTGCAGTTTTCAAAATATCCCAAATTCGATACCTGAGCCATATTTTGGACCCAAATTCTGGCTCTCTGCACCTATTCGCAGTTTGAAATTCCGACTTTCTATGCCAAAAATCTGCCAATTACTGAAAGCGGCGGTGGGTCACATTTTGCCCAAACCCCCCTGCAGTTTTCAAAATATCCCAAACATCCCAAATTCGATACCTGAGCCATATTTTGGACCCAAATTCTGGCTCTCTGCACCTATTCGCCGTTTGAAATTCCGACTTTTTATACCAAAAATATGCCAATTACTGAAAGCGAGGGTGGGTCACATTTTACCCAAACCCCCCTGCAGTTTTCAAAATATCCCAAATTCGATACCTGATCCATATTTTGGACCCAAATTCTGGCTCTCTGCACCTATTCGCAGTTTGAAATTCCGACTTTCTATACCAAAAATCTGCCAATTACTGAAAGCGGCGGTGGGTCACATTTTGCCCAAACCCCCCTGCAGTTTTCAAAATATCCTAAACATCCCAAATTCGATACCCGAGCCATATTTTGGACCAAAATTCTGGCTCTCTGCACCTATTCGCAGTTTGAAATTCCGACTTTTTATCCAAAAATCTGCCAATTACTGAAACCGGCGGTGGGTCACATTTTGCCCAAAACCACCTGCAGTTTTCAAAATATCCAAAACATCCCAAATTCGATACCTGAGCCATATTTTGGACCCAAATTCTGGCGCTCTGCACCTATTCACAGTTTGAAATTCCGACTTTCTATACCAAAAATATTCCATTTACTGAAAGCGGCGGTGGGTCACATTTTGCCGAAACCCCCCTGCAGTTTTCAAAATATCCCAAACATCCCAAATTCGATACCCGAGCCATATTTTGGACCCAAATTCTGGCTCTCTGCACCTATTCGCCGTTTGAAATTCCGACTTTCTATACCAAAAATCTGCCAATTACTGAAAGCGGCGGTGGGTCACATTTTGCCCAAACCCCCCTGCAGTTTTCAATATATCCCAAACATCCCAAATTCGATACCTGAGCCATATTTTGCACCCAAATTCTGGCTCTCTGCATCTATTCGCAGTTTGAAATTCCGACTTTTTATACCAAAAATCTGCCAATTACTGAAACCGGCGGTGGGTCACATTTTGCCCAAACCCCCCTGCAGTTTTCAAAATATCCCAAACATCCCAAATTCGATACCTGAGCCATATTTTGGACCCAAATTCTGGCTCTCTGCACCTATTCGCCGTTTGAAATTCCGACTTTTTATACCAAAAATATGCCAATTACTGAAAGCGAGGGTGGGTCACATTTTACCCAAACCCCCCTGCAGTTTTCAAAATATCCCAAATTCGATACCTGAGCCATATTTTGGACCCAAATTCTGGCTCTCTGCACCTATTCGCAGTTTGAAATTCCGACTTTTTATACAAAAAATATGCCAATTACTGAAAGCAACGGTGGGTCACATTTAACCCAAACCCCCCTGCAGTTTTCAAAATATCCCTAACATTCAAAATTCGATACCTGAGCCATATTTTGGACCCAAATTCTGGCTCTCTGCACCTATTCGCAGTTTGAAATTCCAACTTTCTATACCAAAAATATGCCAATTACTGAAAGCGGCGGTGGGTCACATTTTGCCCAAACCCCCCTGCAGTTTTCAAAATATCCCAAACAACCCAATTTCGATACCTGAGATATATTTTGGACCCAAATTCTAGCTCTCTGCACCTATTCGCCGTTTGAAATTCCGACTTTTTATACCAAAAATATGCCAATTACTGATAGCGAGGGTGGGTCACATTTTACCCAAACCCCCCTGCAGTTTTCAAAATATCCCAAATTCGATACCTGAGCCATATTTTGGACCCAAATTCGGGCTCTCTGCACCTATTCGCAGCTTGAAATTCCGACTTTCTATACCAAAAATCTGCCAATTACTGAAAGCGGCGGTGGGTCACATTTTGCCCAAACCCCCCTGCAGTTTTCAAAATATCCCAAACATCCCAAATTCGATACCCGAGCCATATTTTGGACCCAAATTCTGGCTCTATGCACATATTCGCAGTTTGAAATTCCAACTTTCTATACCAAAAATATTACAATTACTGAAAGCGGCGGTGGGTCACATTTTGCCCAAACACCCCTGCAGTTTTCAAAATATCCCAAACCTCCCAAATTCGATACCTGAGATATATTTTTGACCCAAATTCTGGTTCTCTGCACCTATTCGCCGTTTAAAATTCCGACTTTCTTTAACAAAAATATGCCAATTACTGAAAGCTGCGGTGGGTCACATTTTGCCCAAACCCCCCCTGCAGTTTTCAAAATATCCTTAACATCCCAAATTTGATACCTGGGCCATATTTTGGACCCAAATTCTGCCTCTAAGCACCTATTCGCCGTTTGAAATTCCGAATTTTTATACCAAAAATATGCCAATTACTGAAAGCGGCGGTGGGTCACATTTTACCCAAACCCCCCCTGCAGTTTTCAAAATATCCCAAATATCCCAAATTCGATACCTGAGCCATATTTTGTACCCAAATTCTGGCTCTCTGCACCTATTCGCCGTTTGAAATTCCGACTTTCTATAACAAAAATATGCCAATTACTGAAAGCGGCGGTGGGTCACATTTTGCCCAAACCCCCCTGCAGTTTTCAAAATATCCCAAACATCCCAAATTCGATACCTGAGCCATATTTTGGACCCAAATTCTGGCTCTCTGCACCTATTCGCCGTTTGAAATTCCGACTTTTTATACCAAAAATATGCCTATTACTGAAAGCGACGGAGGGTCAAATTTGCCCAAACCCCCCTGCAGTTTTCAAAATATCCCAAACATCCCAAATTAGATACCCGAGCCATATTTTGGACCCAAATTCTGGCTCTCTGCACCTATTCGCAGTTTGAAATTCCGACTTTTTATACCAAACATATGCCAATTACTGAAAGCTGCGGTGGGTCACATTTTGCCCAAACCCCCCCTGCAGTTTTCAAAATATCCCAAACATCCCAAATTCGATACCTGAGCCATATTTTGGACCCAAATTCTGGCTCTCTGCACCTATTCGCCGTTTGAAATTCCGACTTTTTATACCAAAAATATGTCAATTACTGAAAGCGGCGGTGGGTTACATTTTACCCAAACCCCCCTGCAGTTTTCAAAATATCCCAAATATCCCAAATTCGATACCTGAGCCATATTTTGGACCCAAATTCTTGCTCTCTGCACCTATTCGCCGTTTGAAATTCCGACTTTTTATACCAAAAATATGCCAATTACTGAAACCCGCGGTGGGTCACATTTTGCCCAAACTCCCCTGCAGTTTTCAAAATATCCCAAACATCCCAAATTCGATACCCGAGCCATATTTTGAACCCAAATTCTGGCTCTCTGCACCTATTCGCTGTTTGAAATTCCGACTTTTTATACCAAAAATATGCCAATTACTGAAAGCGGCGGTGGGTCACATTTTGCCCAAACCCCCCTGCAGTTTTCAAAATATCCCTAACATCCCAAATTCGATACCTGAGCCATATTTTGGACCCAAATTCTGGCTCTCTGCACCTATTCGCAGTTTGAAATTCCGACTTTCTATACCAAAAATATTCCATTTACTGAAAGCGGCGGTGGGTCACATTTTGCCCAAACCCCCCTGCAGTTTTCAAAATATCCCAAACATCCAAAATTCGATATATAAGCCATATTTTGGACCCAAATTCTGGCTCTCTGCACCTATTCGCCGTTTGAAATTCCGACTTTTTATACCAAAAATATGCCAATTACTGAAAGCGAGGGTAGGTCACATTTTGCCAAAACCCCCCTGCAGTTTTCAAAATATCCCAAACATCCCAAATTCGATACCTGAGCCATATTTTGGACCTAAATTCTGGCTCTCTGCACCTATTCGCAGTTTGAAATTCCGCCTTTTATACAAAAAATATGCCAATTACTGAAAGCGGCGGTGGGTCAAATTTAACCCAAACCCCCCTGCAGTTTTCAAAATATCCCTAACATCCCAAATTCGATACCTGAGCCATATTTTCGACCCAAATTCTGGATCTCTGCACCTATTCGCAGTTTGAAATTCCGACTTTTTATACCAAAAATCTGCCAATTACTGAAAGCAGCGGTGGGTCACATTTTGCCCAAACCCCCCTGCAGTTTTCAAAATATCCCAAACATTCCAAATTCGATACCCGAGCCATATTTTGGACCCAAATTCTGACTCTCTGCACCTATTCGCATTTTGAAATTCCGAATTTTTATACCAAAAATCTGCCAATTACTGAAACCGGCGGTGGGTCACATTTTGCCCAAAACCACCTGCAGTTTTCAAAATATCAAAAACATCCCAAATTCGATACCTGAGCCATATTTTGGACCCAAATTCTGGCTCTCTGCACCTATTCGCAGTTTGAAATTCCGACTTTCTATACCAAAAATATTCCATTTACTGAAAGCGGCGGTGGGTCACATTTAGCCCAAACCCCCCTGCAGTTTTCAAAATATCCCAAACATCCCAAATGAGCCATATTTTCGACCCAAATTCTGGCTCTCTGCACCTATTCGCCGTTTGAAATTCCGACTTTTTATACCAAAAATATGCCAATTACTGAAAGCGAGGGTGGGTCACATTTTACCCAAACCCCCCTGCAGTTTTCAAAATATCCCAAATTCGATACCTGAGCCATATTTTGGACCCAAATTCTGGCTCTCTGCACCTATTCGCAGTTTGAAATTCCGACTTTCTATGCCAAAAATCTGCCAATTACTAAAAGCGGCGGTGGGTCACATTTTGCCCAAACCCCCCTGCAGTTTTCAAAATATCCCAAACATCCCAAATTCGATACCTGAGCCATATTTTGGACCCAAATTCTGGCTCTCTGCACCTATTCGCCGTTTGAAATTCCGACTTTTTATACCAAAAATATGCCAATTACTGAAAGCGAGGGTGGGTCACATTTTACCCAAACCCCCCTGCAGTTTTCAAAATATCCCAAATTCGATACCTGATCCATATTTTGGACCCAAATTCTGGCTCTCTGCACCTATTCGCAGTTTGAAATTCCGACTTTCTATACCAAAAATCTGCCAATTACTGAAAGCGGCGGTGGGTCACATTTTGCCCAAACCCCCATGCAGTTTTCAAAATATCCCAAACATCCCAAATTCGATACCCGAGCCATATTTTGGACCAAAATTCTGGCTCTCTGCACCTATTCGCAGTTTGAAATTCCGACTTTTTATACCAAAAATCTGCCAATTACTGAAACCGGCGGTGGGTCACATTTTGCCCAAAACCACCTGCAGTTTTCAAAATATCCAAAACATCCCAAATTCGATACCTGAGCCATATTTTGGACCCAAATTCTGGCGCGCTGCACCTATTCGCAGTTTGAAATTCCGACTTTCTATACCAAAAATATTCCATTTACTGAAAGCGGCGGTGGGTCACATTTTGCCGAAACCCCCCTGCAGTTTTCAAAATATCCCAAACATCCCAAATTCGATACCCGAGCCATATTTTGGACCCAAATTCTGGCTCTCTGCACCTATTCGCCGTTTGAAATT
This sequence comes from Procambarus clarkii, assembly GCF_040958095.1. Lineage (NCBI taxonomy): Eukaryota > Metazoa > Arthropoda > Malacostraca > Decapoda > Cambaridae > Procambarus > Procambarus clarkii. Next base: position 17,789,261 of record NC_091240.1, on the reverse strand, counting down.
CCGACTTTTTATACCAAAAATATGCCAATTACTGAAAGCGAGGGTGGGTCACATTTTACCCAAACCCCCCTGCAGTTTTCAAAATATCCCAAATTCGATACCTGATCCATATTTTGGACCCAAATTCTGGCTCTCTGCACCTATTCGCAGTTTGAAATTCCGACTTTCTATACCAAAAATCTGCCAATTACTGAAAGCGGCGGTGGGTCACATTTTGCCCAAACCCCCCTGCAGTTTTCAATATATCCCAAACATCCCAAATTTGATACCTGAGCCATATTTTGCACCCAAATTCTGGCTCTCTGCACCTATTCGCAGTTTGAAATTCCGACTTTTTATACCAAAAATCTGCCAATTACTGAAACCGGCGGTGGGTCACATTTTGCCCAAACCCCCCTGCAGTTTTCAAAATATCCCAAACATCCCAAATTCGATACCTGAGCCATATTTTGGACCCAAATTCTGGCTCTCTGCACCTATTCGCCGTTTGAAATTCCGACTTTTTATACCAAAAATATGCCAATTACTGAAAGCGAGGGTGGGTCACATTTTACCCAAACCCCCCTGCAGTTTTCAAAGTATCCCAAATTCGATACCTGAGCCATATTTTGGACCCAAATTCTGGCTCTCTGCACCTATTCGCAGTTTGAAATTCCGACTTTTTATACAAAAAATATGCCAATTACTGAAAGCAACGGTGGGTCACATTTAACCCAAACCCCCCTGCAGTTTTCAAAATATCCCTAACATTCCAAATTCGATACCTGAGCCATATTTTGGACCCAAATTCTGGCTCTCTGCACCTATTCGCAGTTTGAAATTCCTACTTTCTATACCAAAAATATGCCAATTACTGAAAGCGGCGGTGGGTCACATTTTGCCCAAACCCCCCTGCAGTTTTCAAAATATCCCAAACAACCCAATTTCGATACCTGAGATATATTTTGGACCCAAATTCTAGCTCTCTGCACCTATTCGCCGTTTGAAATTCCGACTTTTTATACCAAAAATATGCCAATTACTGATAGCGAGGGTGGGTCACATTTTACCCAAACCCCCCTGCAGTTTTCAAAATATCCCAAATTCGATACCTGAGCCATATTTTGGACCCAAATTCGGGCTCTCTGCACCTATTCGCAGCTTGAAATTCCGACTTTCTATACCAAAAATCTGCCAATTACTGAAAGCGGCGGTGGGTCACATTTTGCCCAAACCCCCCTGCAGTTTTCAAAATATCCCAAACATCCCAAATTCGATACCCGAGCCATATTTTGGACCCAAATTCTGGCTCTATGCACATATTCGCAGTTTGAAATTCCAACTTTCTATACCAAAAATATTACAATTACTGAAAGCGGCGGTGGGTCACATTTTGCCCAAACACCCCTGCAGTTTTCAAAATATCCCAAACCTCCCAAATTCGATACCTGAGATATATTTTTGACCCAAATTCTGGCTCTCTGCACCTATTCGCCGTTTAAAATTCCGACTTTCTTTAACAAAAATATGCCAATTACTGAAAGCGGCGGTGGGTCACATTTTGCCCAAACCCCCCTACAGTTTTCAAAATATCCCAAACATCCCAAATTTGATACCTGGGCCATATTTTGGACCCAAATTCTGCCTCTAAGCACCTATTCGCCTTTTGAAATTCCGAATTTTTATACCAAAAATATGCCAATTACTGAAAGCGGCGGTGGGTCACATTTTACCCAAACCCCCCCTGCAGTTTTCAAAATATCCCAAATATCCCAAATTCGATACCTGAGCCATATTTTGTACCCAAATTCTGGCTCTCTGCACCTATTCGCCGTTTGAAATTCCGACTTTCTATAACAAAAATATGCCAATTACTGAAAGCGGCGGTGGGTCACATTTTGCCCAAACCCCCCTGCAGTTTTCAAAATATCCCAAACATCCCAAATTAGATACCCGAGCCATATTTTGGACCCAAATTCTGGCTCTCTGCACCTATTCGCAGTTTGAAATTCCGACTTTTTATACCAAACATATGCCAATTACTGAAAGCTGCGGTGGGTCACATTTTGCCCAAACCCCCCCTGCAGTTTTCAAAATATCCCTAACATCCCAAATTCGATACCTGAGCCATATTTTGGACCCAAATTCTGGCTCTCTGCACCTATTCGCCGTTTGAAATTCCGACTTTTTATACCAAAAATATGTCAATTACTGAAAGCGGCGGTGGGTTACATTTTACCCAAACCCCCCTGCAGTTTTCAAAATATCCCAAATATCCCAAATTCGATACCTGAGCCATATTTTGGACCCAAATTCTGGCTCTCTGCACATTTTCGCCGTTTGAAATTCCGACTTTTTATACCAAAAATATGCCAATTACTGAAACCCGCGGTGGGTCACATTTTGCCCAAACTCCCCTGCAGTTTTCAAAATATCCCAAACATCCCAAATTCGATACCCGAGCCATATTTTGAACCCAAATTCTGGCTCTCTGCACCTATTCGCCGTTTGAAATTCCGACTTTTTATACCAAAAATATGCCAATTACTGAAAGCGGCGGTGGGTCACATTTTGCCCAAACCCCCCCTGCAGTTTTCAAAATATCCCAAATATCCCAAATTCGATACCTGACCCATATTTTGGACCCAAATTCTGGCTCTCTGCACCTATTCGCAGTTTGAAATTCCGACTTTCTATAACAAAAATATGCCAATTACCGAAAGCGGCGGTGGGTCACATTTTGCCCAAACCCCCCTGCAGTTTTCAAAATATCCCAAACATCCCAAATTCGATACGTGAGCCATATTTTGGACCCAAATTCTGGCTCTCTGCACCTATTCGCCGTTTGAAATTCCGACTTTTTATTCCAAAAATATGCCAATTACTGAAAGCGACGGAGGGTCACATTTTGCCCAAACCCCCCTGCAGTTTTCAAAATATCCCAAACGTCCCAAATTCGATACCCGAGCCATATTTTGGACCCAAATTCTGGCTCTCTGCACATATTCGCAGTTTGAAATTCCGACTTTTTATACCAAACATATGCCAATTACTGAAAGCTGCGGTGGGTCACATTTTGCCCAAACCCCCCCTGCAGTTTTCAAAATATCCCTAACATCCCAAATTCGATACCTGAGCAATATTTTGGACCCAAATTCTGGCTCTCTGCACCTATTCGCCGTTTGAAATTCCGACTTTTTATACCAAAAATATGTCAATTACTGAAAGCGGCGGTGGGTTACATTTTACCCAAACCCCCCTGCAGTTTTCAAAATATCCCAAATATCCCAAATTCGATACCTGAGCCATATTTTGGACCCAAATTCTGGCTCTCTGCACCTATTCGCCGTTTGAAATTCCGACTTTTTATACCAAAAATATGCCAATTACTGAAACCCGCGGTGGGTCACATTTTGCCTAAACTCCCCTGCAGTTTTCAAAATATCCCAAACATCCCAAATTCGATACCCGAACCATATTTTGAACCCAAATTCTGGCTCTCTGCACCTATTCGCCGTTTGAAATTCCGAATTTTTATACCAAAAATATGCCAATTACTGAAAGCGGCGGTGGGTCACATTTTGCCCAAACCCCCCTGCAGTTTTCAAAATATCCCAAACATCCCAAATTCGATACCTGAGCCATATTTTGGACCCAAATTCTGGCTCTCTGCACCTATTCGCAGTTTGAAATTCCGACTTTCTATACCAAAAATATTCCATTTACTGAAAGCGGCGGTGGGTCACATTTTGCCCAAACCCCCCTGCAGTTTTCAAAATATCCCAAACATCCCAAATTCGATAAATGAGCCATATTTTGGACCCAAATTCTGGCTCTCTGCACCTATTCGCCGTTTGAAATTCCGACTTTTTATACCAAAAATATGCCAATTACTGAAAGCGAGGGTAGGTCACATTTTGCCAAAACCCCCCTGCAGTTTTCAAAATATCCCAAACATCCCAAATTCGATACCTGAGCCATATTTTGGACCTAAATTCTGGCTCTCTGCACCTATTCGCAGTTTGAAATTCAGACTTTTATACAAAAAATATGCATATTACTGAAAGCGGCGGTGGGTCAAATTTAACCCAAACCCCCCTGCAGTTTTCAAAATATCCCTAACATCCCAAATTCGATACCTGAGCCATATTTTGGACCCAAATTCTGGCTCTCTGCACCTATTCGCAGTTTGAAATTCCGACTTTTTATACCAAAAATCTGCCAATTACTGAAAACAGCGGTGGGTCACATTTTGCCCAAACCCCCCTGCAGTTTTCAAAATATCCCAAACATTCCAAATTCGATACCCGAGCCATATTTTGGACCCAAATTCTGGCTCTCTGCACCTATTCGCATTTTGAAATTCCTACTTTTTATACCAAAAATCTGCCAATTACTGAAACCGGCGGTGGGTCACATTTTGCCCAAAACCACCTGCAGTTTTCAAAATATCCAAAACATCCCAAATTCGATACCTGAGCCATATTTTGGACCCAAATTCTGGCTCTCTGCACCTATTCGCAGTTTGAAATTCCGAATTTCTATACCAAAAATATTCCATTTACTGAAAGCGGCGGTCGGTCACATTTAGCCCAAACCCCCCTGCAGTTTTCAAAATATCCCAAACATCCCAAATGAGCCATATTTTCGACCCAAATTCTGGCTCTCTGCACCTATTCGCCGTTTGAAATTCCGACTTTTTATACCAAAAATATGCCAATTACTGAAAGCGAGGGTGGGTCACATTTTACCCAAACCCCCCTGCAGTTTTCAAAATATCCCAAACATCCCAAATTCGATACCTGAGCCATATTTTGGACCCAAATTCTGGCTCTCTGCACCTATTCGCCGTTTGAAATTCCGACTTTTTATACCAAAAATATGTCAATTACTGAAAGCGGCGGTGGGTAACATTTTACCCAAACCCCCCTCCAGTTTTCAAAATATCCCAAATATCCCAAATTCGATACCTGAGCCATATTTTGGACCCAAATTCTGGTTCTCTGCACCTATTCGCCGTTTGAAATTCCGACTTTTTATACCAAAAATATGCCAATTACTGAAACCCGCGGTGGGTCACATTTTGCCCAAACTCCCCTGCAGTTTTCAAAATATCCCAAACATCCCAAATTCGATACCCGAGCCATATTTTGAACCCAAATTCTGGCTCTCTGCACCTATTCGCCGTTTGAAATTCCGACTTTTTATACCAAAAATATTCCAATTACTGAAAGCGGCGGTGGGTCACATTTTGCCCAAACCCCCCTGCAGTTTTCAAAATATCCCTAACATCCCAAATTCGATACCTGAGCCATATTTTGGACCCAAATTCTGGCTCTCTGCAACTATTCGCAGTTTGAAATTCCGACTTTCTATACCAAAAATATTCCATTTACTGAAAGCGGCGGTGGGTCACATTTTGCCCAAACCCCCCTGCAGTTTTCAAAATATCCCAAACATCCCAAATTCGATACCTGAGCCATATTTTGGACCTAAATTCTGGCTCTCTGCACCTATTCGCAGTTTGAAATTCCGACTTTTATACAAAAAATATGCCAATTACTGAAAGCGGCGGTGGGTCAAATTTAACCCAAACCCCCCTGCAGTTTTCAAAATATCCCTAACATCCCAAATTCGATACCCGAGCCATATTTTGAACCCAAATTCTGGCTCTCTGCACCTATTCGCCGTTTGAAATTCCGACTTTTTATACCAAAAATATGCCAATTACTGAAAGCGGCGGTGGGTCACATTTTGCACAAACGCCCCTGCAGTTTTCAAAATATCCCAAACATCCCAAATTTGATACCTGGGCCATATTTTGGACCCAAATTCTGCCTCTAAGCACCTATTCGCCGTTTGAAATTCCGAATTTTTATACCAAAAATATGCCAATTACTGAAAGCGGCGGTGGGTCACATTTTACCCAAACCCCCCCCCCCTGCAGTTTTCAAAATATCCCAAATATCCCAAATTCGATACCTGACCCATATTTTGGACCCAAATTCTGGCTCTCTGCACCTATTCGCAGTTTGAAATTCCGACTTTCCATAACAAAAATATGCCAATTACCGAAAGCGGCGGTGGGTCACATTTTGCCCAAACCCCCCTGCAGTTTTCAAAATATCCCAAACATCCCAAATTCGATACCTGAGCCATATTTTGGACCCAAATTCTGGCTCTGTGCACCTATTCGCAGTTTGAAATTCCGACTTTTTATACCAAAAATATGCCAATTACAGAAAGCAACGGAGGGTCACATTTTGCCCAAACCCCCCTGCAGTTTTCAAAATATCCCAAACGTCCCAAATTCGATACCCGAGCCATATTTTGGACCCAAATTCTGGCTCTCTGCACATATTCGCAGTTTGAAATTCCGACTTTTTATACCAAACATATGCCAATTACTGAAAGCTGCGGTGGGTCACATTTTGCCCAAACCCCCCCCTGCAGTTTTCAAAATATCCCTAACATCCCAAATTCGATACCTGAGCCATATTTTGGACCCAAATTCTGGCTCTCTGCACCTATTCGCCGTTTGAAATTCCGACTTTTTATACCAAAAATATGTCAATTACTGAAAGCGGCGGTGGGTTACATTTTACCCAAACCCCCCTGCAGTTTTCAAAATATCCCAAATATCCCAAATTCGATACCTGAGCCATATTTTGGACCCAAATTCTGGCTCTCTGCACCTATTCGCCTTTTGAAATTCCGACTTTTTATACCAAAAATATGCCAATTACTGAAACCCGCGGTGGGTCACATTTTGCCCAAACTCCCCTGCAGTTTTCAAAATATCCCAAACATCCCAAATTCGATACCCGAGCCATATTTTGAACCCAAATTCTGGCTCTCTGCACCTATTCGCCGGTTGAAATTCCGACTTTTTATACCAAAAATATGCCAATTACTGAAAGCGGCGGTGGGTCACATTTTGCCCAAACCTCCCTGCAGTTTTCAAAATATCCCAAACATCCCAAATTCGATACCTGAGCCATATTTTGGACCCAAATTCTGGCTCTCTGCACCTATTCGCAGTTTGAAATTCCGACTATCTATACCAAAAATATTCCATTTACTGAAAGCGGCGGTGGGTCACATTTTGCCCAAACCCCCCTGCAGTTTTCAAAATATCCCAAACATCCCAAATTCGATAAATGAGCCATATTTTGGACCCAAATTCTGGCTCTCTGCACCTATTCGCCGTTTGAAATTCCGACTTTTTATACCAAAAATATGCCAATTACTGAAAGCGAGGGTAGGTCACATTTTGCCAAAACCCCCCTGCAGTTTTCAAAATATCCCAAACATCCCAAATTCGATACCTGAGCCATATTTTGGACCTAAATTCTGGCTCTCTGCACCTATTCGCAGTTTGAAATTCCGACTTTTATACAAAAAATATGCATATTACTGAAAGCGGCGGTGGGTCAAATTTAACCCAAACCCCCCTGCAGTTTTCAAAATATCCCTAACATCCCAAATTCGATACCTGAGCCATATTTTGGACCCAAATTCTGGCTCTCTGCACCTATTCGCAGTTTGAAATTCCGACTTTTTATACCAAAAATCTGCCAATTACTGAAAGCAGCGGTGGGTCACATTTTGCCCAAACCCCCCTGCAGTTTTCAAAATATCCCAAACATTCCAAATTCGATACCCGAGCCATATTTTGGACCCAAATTCTGGCTCTCTGCACCTATTCGCCGTTTGAAATTCCGACTTTTTATACCAAAAATATGCCAATTACTGAAAGCGGCGGTGGGTCACATTTTGCACAAACGCCCCTGCAGTTTTCAAAATATCCCAAACATCCCAAATTTGATACCTGGGCCATATTTTGGACCCAAATTCTGCCTCTAAGCACCTATTCGCCGTTTGAAATTCCGAATTTTTATACCAAAAATATGCCAATTACTGAAAGCGGCGGTGGGTCACATTTTACCCAAACCCCCCCCCCCTGCAGTTTTCAAAATATCCCAAATATCCCAAATTCGATACCTGACCCATATTTTGGACCCAAATTCTGGCTCTCTGCACCTATTCGCAGTTTGAAATTCCGACTTTCCATAACAAAAATATGCCAATTACCGAAAGCGGCGGTGGGTCACATTTTGCCCAAACCCCCCTGCAGTTTTCAAAATATCCCAAACATCCCAAATTCGATACCTGAGCCATATTTTGGACCCAAATTCTGGCTCTGTGCACCTATTCGCAGTTTGAAATTCCGACTTTTTATACCAAAAATATGCCAATTACAGAAAGCAACGGAGGGTCACATTTTGCCCAAACCCCCCTGCAGTTTTCAAAATATCCCAAACGTCCCAAATTCGATACCCGAGCCATATTTTGGACCCAAATTCTGGCTCTCTGCACATATTCGCAGTTTGAAATTCCGACTTTTTATACCAAACATATGCCAATTACTGAAAGCTGCGGTGGGTCACATTTTGCCCAAACCCCCCCCTGCAGTTTTCAAAATATCCCTAACATCCCAAATTCGATACCTGAGCCATATTTTGGACCCAAATTCTGGCTCTCTGCACCTATTCGCCGTTTGAAATTCCGACTTTTTATACCAAAAATATGTCAATTACTGAAAGCGGCGGTGGGTTACATTTTACCCAAACCCCCCTGCAGTTTTCAAAATATCCCAAATATCCCAAATTCGATACCTGAGCCATATTTTGGACCCAAATTCTGGCTCTCTGCACCTATTCGCCTTTTGAAATTCCGACTTTTTATACCAAAAATATGCCAATTACTGAAACCCGCGGTGGGTCACATTTTGCCCAAACTCCCCTGCAGTTTTCAAAATATCCCAAACATCCCAAATTCGATACCCGAGCCATATTTTGAACCCAAATTCTGGCTCTCTGCACCTATTCGCCGGTTGAAATTCCGACTTTTTATACCAAAAATATGCCAATTACTGAAAGCGGCGGTGGGTCACATTTTGCCCAAACCTCCCTGCAGTTTTCAAAATATCCCAAACATCCCAAATTCGATACCTGAGCCATATTTTGGACCCAAATTCTGGCTCTCTGCACCTATTCGCAGTTTGAAATTCCGACTATCTATACCAAAAATATTCCATTTACTGAAAGCGGCGGTGGGTCACATTTTGCCCAAACCCCCCTGCAGTTTTCAAAATATCCCAAACATCCCAAATTCGATAAATGAGCCATATTTTGGACCCAAATTCTGGCTCTCTGCACCTATTCGCCGTTTGAAATTCCGACTTTTTATACCAAAAATATGCCAATTACTGAAAGCGAGGGTAGGTCACATTTTGCCAAAACCCCCCTGCAGTTTTCAAAATATCCCAAACATCCCAAATTCGATACCTGAGCCATATTTTGGACCTAAATTCTGGCTCTCTGCACCTATTCGCAGTTTGAAATTCCGACTTTTATACAAAAAATATGCATATTACTGAAAGCGGCGGTGGGTCAAATTTAACCCAAACCCCCCTGCAGTTTTCAAAATATCCCTAACATCCCAAATTCGATACCTGAGCCATATTTTGGACCCAAATTCTGGCTCTCTGCACCTATTCGCAGTTTGAAATTCCGAATTTTATACCAAAAATCTGCCAATTACTGAAAGCAGCGGTGGGTCACATTTTGCCCAAACCCCCCTGCAGTTTTCAAAATATCCCAAACATTACAAATTCGATACCCGAGCCATATTTTGGACCCAAATTCTGGCTCTCTGCACCTATTCGCATTTTGAAATTCCTACTTTTTATACCAAAAATCTGCCAATTACTGAAACCGGCTGTGGGTCACATTTTGCCCAAAACCACCTGCAGTTTTCAAAATATCCAAAACATCCCAAATTCGATACCTGAGCCATATTTTGGACCCAAATTCTGGCTCTCTGCACCTATTCGCAGTTTGAAATTCCGAATTTCTATACCAAAAATATTCCATTTACTGAAAGCGGCGGTGGGTCACATTTAGCCCAAACCCCCCTGCAGTTTTCAAAATATCCCTAACATCCCAAATTCGATACCTGAGCCATATTTTGGACCCAAATTCTGGCTCTCTGCAACTATTCGCAGTTTGAAATTCCGACTTTCTATACCAAAAATATTCCATTTACTGAAAGCGGCGGTGGGTCACATTTTGCCCAAACCCCCCTGCCGTTTTCAAAATATCCCAAACATCCCAAATTCGATACCTGAGCCATATTTTGGACCTAAATTCTGGCTCTCTGCACCTATTCGCAGTTTGAAATTCCGACTTTTATACAAAAAATATGCCAATTACTGAAAGCGGCGGTGGGTCAAATTTAACCCAAACCCCCCTGCAGTTTTCAAAATATCCCTAACATCCCAAATTCGATACCCGAGCCATATTTTGAACCCAAATTCTGGCTCTCTGCACCTATTCGCCGTTTGAAATTCCGACTTTTTATACCAAAAATATGCCAATTACTGAAAGCGAGGGTGGGTCACATTTTACCCAAACCCCCCTGCAGTTTTCATAATATCCCAAATTCGATACCTGAGCCATATTTTGGACCCAAATTCTGGCTCTCTGCACCTATTCGCAGTTTGAAATTCCGACTTTCTATACCAAAAATCTGCCAATTACTGAAAGCGGCGGTGGGTCACATTTTGCCCAAACCCCCCTGCAGTTTTCAAAATATCCCAAACATCCCAAATTCGATACCTGAGCCATATTTTGGACCCAAATTCTGGCTCTCTGCACCTATTCGCCGTTTGAAATTCCGACTTTTTATACCAAAAATATGTCAATTACTGAAACCGGCGGTGGGTTACATTTTACCCAAACCCCCCTGCAGTTTTCAAAATATCCCAAATATCCCAAATTCGATACCTGAGCCATATTTTGGACCTAAATTCTGGCTCTCTGCACCTATTCGCCGTTTGAAATTCCGACTTTTTATACCAAAAATATGCCAATTACTGAAACCCGCGGTGGGTCACATTTTGCCCAAACTCCCCTGCAGTTTTCAAAATATCCCAAACATCCCAAATTCGATACCCGAGCCATATTTTGAACCCAAATTCTGGCTCTCTGCACCTATTCGCCGTTTGAAATTCCGACTTTTTATACCAAAAATATTCCAATTACTGAAAGCGGCGGTGGGTCACATTTTGCCCAAACCCCCCTGCAGTTTTCAAAATATCCCTAACATCCCAAATTCGATACCTGAGCCATATTTTGGACCCAAATTCTGGCTCTCTGCAACTATTCGCAGTTTGAAATTCCGACTTTCTATACCAAAAATATTGCATTTACTGAAAGCGGCGGTGGGTCACATTTTGCCCAAACTCCCCTGCAGTTTTCAAAATATCCCAAACATCCCAAATTCGATACCTGAGCCATATTTTGGACCTAAATTCTGGCTCTCTGCACCTATTCGCAGTTTGAAATTCCGACTTTTATACAAAAAATATGTCAATTACTGAAAGCGGCGGTGGGTCAAATTTAACCCAAACCCCCCTGCAGTTTTCAAAATATCCCTAACATCCCAAATTCGATACCCGAGCCATATTTTGAACCCAAATTCTGGCTCTCTGCACCTATTCGCCGTTTGAAATTCCGACTTTTTATACCAAAAATATGCCAATTACTGAAAGCGGCGGTGGGTCACATTTTGCACAAACCCCCCTGCAGTTTTCAAAATATCCCAAACATCCCAAATTTGATACCTGGGCCATATTTTGGACCCAAATTCTGCCTCTAAGCACCTATTCGCCGTTTGAAATTCCGAATTTTTATACCAAAAATATGCCAATTACTGAAAGCGGCGGTGGGTCACATTTTACCCAAACCCCCCCCTGCAGTTTTCAAAATATCCCAAATATCCCAAATTCGATACCTGACCCATATTTTGGACATAAATTCTGGCTCTCTGCACCTATTCGCAGTTTGAAATTCCGACTTTCCATAACAAAAATATGCCAATTACCGAAAGCGGCGGTGGGTCACATTTTGCCCAAACCCCCCTGCAGTTTTCAAAATATCCCAAACATCCCAAATTCGATACCTGAGCCATATTTTGGACCCAAATTCTGGCTCTCTGCACCTATTCGCCGTTTGAAATTCCGACTTTTTATACCAAAAATATGCTAATTACTGAAAGCAACGGAGGGTCACATTTTGCCCAAACCCCCCTGCAGTTTTCAAAATATCCCAAACGTCCCAAATTCGATACCCGAGCCATATTTTGGACCCAAATTCTGGCTCTCTGCACATATTCGCAGTTTGAAATTCCGACTTTTTATACCAAACATATGCCAATTACTGAAAGCTGCGGTGGGTCACATTTTGCCCAAACCCCCCCCTGCAGTTTTCAAAATATCCCTAACATCCCAAATTCGATACCTGAGCCATATTTTGGACCCAAATTCTGGCTCTCTGCACCTATTCGCCGTTTGAAATTCCGACTTTTTATACCAAAAATATGTCAATTACTGAAAGCGGCGGTGGGTTACATTTTACCCAAACCCCCCTGCAGTTTTCAAAATATCCCAAATATCCCAAATTCGATACCTGAGCCATATTTTGGACCCAAATTCTGGCTCTCTGCACCTATTCGCCTTTTGAAATTCCGACTTTTTATACCAAAAATATGCCAATTACTGAAACCCGCGGTGGGTCACATTTTGCCCAAACTCCCCTGCAGTTTTCAAAATATCCCAAACATCCCAAATTCGATACCCGAGCCATATTTTGAACCCAAATTCTGGCTCTCTGCACCTATTCGCCGTTTGAAATTCCGACTTTTTATACCAAAAATATGCCAATTACTGAAAGCGGCGGTGGGTCACATTTTGCCCAAACCCCCCTGCAGTTTTCAAAATATCCCAAACATCCCAAATTCGATACCTGAGCCATATTTTGGACCCAAATTCTGGCTCTCTGCACCTATTCGCAGTTTGAAATTCCGACTTTTTATACCAAAAATCTGCCAATTACTGAAAGCGGCGGTGGGTCACATTTAACCCAAACCCCCCCTGTAGTTTTCAAAATATCCCTAAAATTCCAAATTCGATACCTGAGCCATATTTTAGACCCAAATTCTGGTTCTCTGCACCTATTCGCCGTTTGAAATTCCGACGTTTTATTCCAAAAATATGCCAATTACTGAAAGCGGCGGTGGGTCACATTTTACCCAAACCCCCCTGCAGTTTTCAAAATATCCCAAACATCCCAAATTCGATACCCGAGTTATATTTTGGACCCAAATTCTGCCTCTAAGCACCTATTCGCCGTTTGAAATTCCGACTTTTTATACCAAAAATATGCCAATTACTGAAAGCGGCGGTGGGTCACATTTTACCCAAACCCCCCCCCCCCCTGCAGTTTTCAAAATATCCCAAATATCCCAAATTCGATACCTGAGCCATATTTTGGACCCAAATTCTGGTTCTCTGCACCTATTCGCAGTTTGAAATTCCTACTTTCTATACCAAAAATCTGCCAGTTACTTAAAGCGGCGGAGGGTCACATTTTGCCCAAACCCCCCTGCAGTTTTCAAAATATCCCAAACATCCCAAATTCGATACCCGAGCCATATTTTCGACCCAAATTCTGGCTCTCTGCACCTATTCGCAGTTTGAAATTCCGACTTTTTATACCAAAAATCTGCCAATTACTGAAAGCGGCGGTGGGTCACATTTTGCCCAAAACCACCTGCAGTTTTCAAAATATCCAAAACATCCCAAATTCGATACCTGAGCCATATTTTGGAGCCAAATTCTGGCTCTCTGCACCTATTCGCCGTTTGAAATTCCGACTTTTTATACCAAAAATATGCCAATTACTGAAAGCGAGGGTGGGTCACATTTTACCCAAACCCCCCTGCAGTTTTCAAAATATCCCAAATTCGATACCTGAGCCATATTTTGGACCCAAATTCTGGCTCTCTGCACCTATTCGCAGTTTGAAATTCCGACTTTTTATACAAAAAATATGCCAATTACGTAATGCGGCGGTGGGTCACATTTTGCCCAAACCCCCCTGCAGTTTTCAAAATATCCCAAACATCCCAAATTCGATACCCGAGCCATATTTTCGACCCAAATTCTGGCTCTCTGCACCTATTCGCAGTTTGAAATTCCGACTTTCATACCAAAAATCTGCCAATTACTGAAAGCGGCGGTGGGTCACATTTTGCCCAAACCCCCCTGCAGTTTTCAAAATATCCCAAACATTCCAAATTCGATACCCGAGCCATATTTTGGACCCAAATTCTGGCTCTCTGCACCTATTCGCATTTTGAAATTCCTACTTTTTATACCAAAAATCTGCCAATTACTGAAACCGGCTGTGGGTCACATTTTGCCCAAAACCACCTGCAGTTTTCAAAATATCCAAAACATCCCAAATTCGATACCTGAGCCATATTTTGGACCCAAATTCTGGCTCTCTGCACCTATTCGCAGTTTGAAATTCCGAATTTCTATACCAAAAATATTCCATTTACTGAAAGCGGCGGTGGGTCACATTTAGCCCAAACCCCCCTGCAGTTTTCAAAATATCCCAAACATCCCAAATGAGCCATATTTTCGACCCAAATTCTGGCTCTCTGCACCTATTCGCCGTTTGAAATTCCGACTTTTTATACCAAAAATATGCCAATTACTGAAAGCGAGGGTGGGTCACATTTTACCCAAACCCCCCTGCAGTTTTCAAAATATCCCAAATTCGATACCTGAGCCATATTTTGGACCCAAATTCTGGCTCTCTACACCTATTCGCAGTTTGAAATTCCGACTTTCTATACCAAAAATCTGCCAATTACTGAAAGCGGCGGTGGGTCACATTTTGCCCAAACCCCCCTGCAGTTTTCAAAATATCCCAAACATCCCAAATTCGATACCTGAGCCATATTTTGGACCCAAATTCTGGCTCTCTGCACCTATTCGCCGTTTGAAATTCCGACTTTTTATACCAAAAATATGTCAATTACTGAAAGCGGCGGTGGGTTACATTTTACCCAAACCCCCCTGCAGTTTTCAAAATATCCCAAATATCCCAAATTCGATACCTGAGCCATATTTTGGACCCAAATTCTGGCTCTCTGCACCTATTCGCCGTTTGAAATTCCGACTTTTTATACCAAAAATATGTCAATTACTGAAAGCGGCGGTGGGTTACATTTTACCCAAACCCCCCTGCAGTTTTCAAAATATCCCAAATATCCCAAATTCGATACCTGAGCCATATTTTGGACCCAAATTCTGGCTCTCTGCACCTATTCGCCGTTTGAAATTCCGACTTTTTATACCAAAAATATGCCAATTACTGAAACCCGCGGTGGGTCACATTTTGCCCAAACTCCCCTGCAGTTTTCAAAATATCCCAAACATCCCAAATTCGATACCCGAGCCATATTTTGAACCCAAATTCTGGCTCTCTGCACCTATTCGCCGTTTGAAATTCCGACTTTTTATACCAAAAATATGCCAATTACTGAAAGCGGCGGTGGGTCACATTTTGCCCAAACCCCCCTGCAGTTTTCAAAATATCCCTAACATCCCAAATTCGATACCTGAGCCATATTTTGGACCCAAATTCTGGCTCTCTGCAACTATTCGCAGTTTGAAATTCCGACTTTCTATACCAAAAATATTCCATTTACTGAAAGCGGCGGTGGGTCACATTTTGCCCAAACCCCCCTGCAGTTTTCAAAATATCCCAAACATCCCAAATTCGATAAATGAGCCATATTTTGGACCCAAATTCTGGCTCTCTGCACCTATTCGCCGTTTGAAATTCCGACTTTTTATACCAAAAATATGCCAATTACTGAAAGCGAGGGTAGGTCTTATTTTGCCAAAACCCCCCTGCAGTTTTCAAAATATCCCAAACATCTCAAATTCGATACCTGAGCCATATTTTGGACCTAAATTCTGGCTCTCTGCACCTATTCGCAGTTTGAAATTCCGACTTTTATACAAAAAATATGCCAATTACTGAAAGCGGCGGTGGGTCAAATTTAACCCAAACCCCCCTGCAGTTTTCAAAATATCCCTAACATCCCAAATTCGATACCTGAGCCATATTTTCGACCCAAATTCTGGCTCTCTGCACCTATTCGCAGTTTAAAAGTCCGACTTTTTATACCAAAAATCTGCCAATTACTGAAAGCAGCGGTGGGTCACATTTTGCCCAAACCCCCCTGCAGTTTTCAAAATATCCCAAACATCCCAAATGAGCCATATTTTCGACCCAAATTCTGGCTCTCTGCACCTATTCGCCGTTTGAAATTCCGACTTTTTATACCAAAAATATGCCAATTACTGAAAGCGAGGGTGGGTCACATTTTACCCAAACTCCCCTACAGTTTTCAAAATATCCCAAATTCGATACCTGAGCCATATTTTCGACCCAAATTCTGGCTCTCTGCACCTATTCGCAGTTTGAAATTCCGACTTTCTATACCAAAAATCTGCCAGTTACTGAAAGCGGCGGTGGGTCACATTTTGCCCAAACCCCCTGCAGTTTTCAAAATATCCCAAACATCCCAAATTCGATACCTGAGCCATATTTTGGACCCAAATTCTGGCTCTCTGCACCTATTCGCAGTTTGAAATTCAGACTTTTTATACCAAAAACCTGCCAATTACTGAAACCAGCGGTGGGTCACATTTTGCCCAAACCCCCCTGCAGTTTTCAAAATATCCCAAACATCCCAAATTCGATACCTGAGCCATATTTTGGACCCAAATTCTGGCTCTCTTCACCTATTCGCCGTTTGAAATTCCGACTTTTTATACCAAAAATATGCCAATTACTGAAAGCGAGGGTGGGTCACATTTTACCCAAACCCCCCTGCAGTTTTCAAAATATCCCAAATTCGATACCTGATCCATATTTTGGACCCAAATTCTGGCTCTCTGCACCTATTCGCAGTTTGAAATTCCGACTTTCTATACCAAAAATCTGCCAATTACTGAAAGCGGCGGTGGGTCACATTTTGCCCAAACCCCCCTGCAGTTTTCAAAATATCCCAAACATCCCAAATTCGATACCCGAGCCATATTTTGGACCCAAATTCTGGCTCTCTGCACCTATTCGCAGTTTGAAATTCCGACTTTTTATACCAAAAATCTGCCAATTACTGAAACCGGCAGTGGGTCACATTTTGCCCAAAACCACATGCAGTTTTCAAAATATCCAAAACATCCCAAATTCGATACCTGAGCCATATTTTGGACCCAAATTCTGGCGCTCTGCACCTATTCGCAGTTTGAAATTCCGACTTTCTATACCAAAAATATTCCATTTACTGAAAGCGGCGGTGGGTTACATTTTGCCGAAACCCCCCTGCAGTTTTCAAAATATCCCAAACATCCCAAATTCGATACCCGAGCCATATTTTGGACCCAAATTCTGGCTCTCTGCACCTATTCGCCGTTTGAAATTCCGACTTTTTATACAAAAAATATGCCAATTACTGAAAGCGAGGGTGGGTCACATTTTACCCAAACCCCCCTGCAGTTTTCAAAATATCCCAAATTCGATACCTGATCCATATTTTGGACCCAAATTCTGGCTCTCTGCACCTATTCGCAGTTTGAAATTCCGACTTTCTATACCAAAAATCTGCCAATTACTGAAAGCGGCGGTGGGTCACATTTTGCCCAAACCCCCCTGCAGTTTTCAATATATCCCAATTATCCCAAATTCGATACCTGAGCCATATTTTGGACCCAAATTCTGGCTCTCTGCCCCTATTCGCAGTTTGAAATTCCGACTTTTTATACCAAAAATCTGTCAATTACTGAAACCGGCGGTGGGTCACATTTTGCCAAAACCCCCTGAAGTTTTCAAAATATCCCAAACATCCCAAATTCGATACCTGAGCCATATTTTGGACCCAAATTCTGGCTCTCTGCACCTATTCGCCGTTTGAAATTCCGACTTTTTATACCAAAAATATGCCAATTACTGAAAGCGAGGGTGGGTCACATTTTACCCAAACCCCCCTGCAGTTTTCAAAATATCCCAAATTCGATACCTGATCCATATTTTGGACCCATATTCTGGCTCTCTGCACCTATTCGCAGTTTGAAATTCCGACTTTCTATACCAAAAATCTGCCAATTACTGAAAGCGGCGGTGGGTCACATTTTGCCCAAACCCCCCTGCTGTTTTCAAAATATCCCAAACATCCCAAATTCGATACCCGAGCCATATTTTGGACCCAAATTCTGGCTCTCTGCACCTATTCGCAGTTTGAAATTCCGACTTTTTATACCAAAAATCTGCCAATTACTGAAACCGGCGGTGGGTCACATTTTGCCCAAAACCACCTGCAGTTTTCAAAATATCCAAAACATCCCAAATTCGATACCTGAGCCATATTTTGGACCCAAATTCTGGCGCTCTGCACCTATTCGCAGTTTGAAATTCCGACTTTCTATACCAAAAATATTCCATTTACTGAAAGCGGCGGTGGGTCACATTTTGCCGAAACCCCCCTGCAGTTTTCAAAATATCCCAAACATCCCAAATTCGATACCCGAGCCATATTTTGGACCTAAATTCTGGCTCTCTGCACCTATTCGCCGTTTGAAATTCCGACTTTTTATACCAAAAATATGCCAATTACTGAAAGCGGCGGTGGGTCACATTTAGCCCAAACCCCCCTGCAGTTTTCAAAATATCCCTAACATTCCAAATTCGATACCTGAGCCATATTTTAGACCCAAATTCTGGCTCTCTGCACCTATTCGCCGTTTGAAATTCCGACGTTTTATACCAAAAATATGCCAATTACTGAAAGCGGCGGTGGGTCACATTTTGCCCAAACCCCCCTGCAGTTTTCAAAATATCCCAAACATCCCAAATTCGATACCTGAGCCATATTTTGGACCCAAATTCTGGCTCTCTGCACCTATTCGCAGTTTGAAATTCCGACTTTTTATACCAAAAATATGCCAATTACTGGAAGCGGCGGTGGGTCACATTTAGCCCAAACCCCCCTGCAGTTTTCAAAATATCCCTAACATTCCAAATTCGATACCTGAGCCATATTTTAGACCCAAATTCTGGCTCTCTGCACCTATTCGCCGTTTGAAATTCCGACGTTTTATACCAAAAATATGCCAATTACTGAAAGCGGTGGTGGGTCACATTTTGCCCAAACCCCCCTGCAGTTTTCAAAATATCCCAAACATCCCAAATTCGATACCTGAGCCATATTTTGGACCCAAATTCTTTCTCTCTGCACCTATTCGCAGTTTGAAATTCCGACTTTTTATACCAAAAATCTGCCAATTACTGAAAGCGGCGGTGGGTCACATTTAACCCAAACCCCCCTGTAGTTTTCAAAATATCCCTAAAATTCCAAATTCGATACCTGAGCCATATTTTAGACCCAAATTCTGGTTCTCTGCACCTATTCGCCGTTTGAAATTCCGACGTTTTATTCCAAAAATATGCCAATTACTGAAAGCGGCGGTGGGTCACATTTTACCCAAACCCCCCTGCAGTTTTCAAAATATCCCAAACATCCCAAATTCGATACCCGAGTTATATTTTGGACCCAAATTCTGCCTCTAAGCACCTATTCGCCGTTTGAAATTCCGACTTTTTATACCAAAAATATGCCAATTACTGAAAGCGGCGGTGGGTCACATTTTACCCAAACCCCCCTGCAGTTTTCAAAATATCCCAAATATCCCAAATTCGATACCTGAGCCATATTTTGGACCCAAATTCTGGTTCTCTGCACCTATTCGCAGTTTGAAATTCCTACTTTCTATACCAAAAATCTGCCAGTTACTTAAAGCGGCGGTGGGTCACATTTTGCCCAAATCCCCCTGCAGTTTTCAAAATATCCCAAACATCCCAAACTCGATACCTGAGCCATATTTTGGACCCAAATTCTGGCTCTCTGCACCTATTCGCAGTTTGAAATTCCGACTTTTTATACCAAAAATATGCCAATTACTGAAAGCGGCGGTGGGTCACATTTTACCCAAACCCCCCTGCAGTTTTCAAAATATCCCAAATATCCCAATTTCGATACCTGAGCCATATTTTGGACCCCAATTCTGGCTCTCTGCACCTATTCGCAGTTTGAAATTCCGACTTTTTATACCAAAAATCTGACAATTACTGAAACCCGCGGTGGGTCACATTTTGCCCAAACCCCCCTGCAATTTTCAAAATATCCCTAACATCCCAAATTCGATACCTGAGTCATATTTTGGACCCAAATTCTGGCTCTCTGCACCTATTCGCCGTTTGAAATTCCGACTTTTTATACCAAAAATATGCCAATTACTGCAAGCGGCGGTGGGTCACATTTTACCCAAACCCCCCTACAGTTTTCAAAATATCCCAAATATCCCAAATTCGATACCTGAGCCATATTTTGGACCCAAATTCTGGCTCTCTGCACCTATTCGCAGTTTGAAATTCCGAATTTTTATACCAAAAATATGCCAATTACTGAAAGCGAGGGTGGGTCACATTTTACCCAAACCCCCCTGCAGTTTTCAAAATATCCCAAATTCGATACCTGAGCCACATTTTGGACCCAAATTCTGGCTCTCTGCACCTATTCGCCGTTTGAAATTCCGACGTTTTATACTAAAAATATGCCAATTACTGAAAGCGGCAGTGGGTCACATTTTGCCCAAACCCCCCCTGCAGTTTTCAAAATATCCCAAACATCCCAAATTCGATACCTGAGCCATATTTTGTACCCAAATTCTGGCTCTCTGCACCTATTCGCAGTTTGAAATTCCGACTTTTTATACCAAAAATCTGCCAATTACTGAAAGCGGCAGTGGGTCACATTTCACCCAAACCCCCCTGCAGTTTTCAAAATATCCAAAACATCCCAAATTCGATACCTGAGCCATATTTTGGACCCAAATTCTGGCTCTCTGCACCTATTCGCAGTTTGAAATTCCAACTTTCTATACCAAAAATATTCCATTTACTGAAAGTGGCGGTGGGTCACATTTTGCCCAAACCCCCCTGCAGTTTTCAAAATATCCCAAACATCCCAAATTCGATAAATGAGCCATATCTTGGACCCAAATTCTGGCTCTCTGCACCTATTCGCCGTTTGAAATTCCGACTTTTTATACCAAAAATATGCCAATTACTGAAAGCGAGGGTGGGTCACATTTTACCCAAACCCCCCTGCAGTTTTCAAAATATCCCAAATTCGATACCTGAGCCATATTTTGGACCCAAATTCTGGCTCTCTGCACCTATTCGCAGTTTGAAATTCCGACTTTTTATACAAAAAATATGCCAATTACTGAAAGCGGCGGTGGGTCACATTTAACCCAAACCCCCCTGCAGTTTTCAAAATATCCCTAACATTCCAAATTCGATACCTGAGCCGTATTTTGGACCCAAATTCTGGCTCTCTGCACCTATTCGCTGTGTGAAATTCCGACGTTTTATACATAAAATATGCCAATTACTGAAAGCGGCGGTGGTCACATTTTGCCCAAACCCCCCTGCAGTTTTCAAAATATCCCAAACACCCCAAATTCGATACCTGAGCCATATTGTGGACCGAAATTCTGGCTCTCTGCACCTATTCGCAGTTTGAAATTCCAACTTTCTATACCAAAAATATGCCAATTACTGAAAGCGGCGGTGGGTCACATTTTGCCCAAACCCCCCTGCAGTTTTCAAAATATCCCAAACATCTCAATTTCGATACCTGAGATATATTTTGGACCAAATTCTGGCTCTTTGCATCTATTCGCCGTTTGAAATTCCGACTTTCTATAACAAAAATATGCCAATTACTGAAAGCGGCGGTGGATCACATTTTGCCCAAACCCCACTGCAGTTTTCAAAATATCCCAAACATCCCAAATTCGATACCTGAGTTATATTTTCGACCCAAATTCTGCCTCTAAGCACCTATTCGTCGTTTGAAATTCCGACTTTTAATACCAAAAATATGCCAATTACTGAAAGCGGCGGTGGGTCACATTTTACCCAAACCCCCCTGCAGTTTTCAAAATATCCCAAATATCCCAATTTCGATACCTGAGCCATATTTTGGACCCCAATTCTGGCTCTCTGCACCTATTCGCAGTTTGAAATTCCGACTTTTTATACCAAAAATCTGACAATTACTGAAACCCGCGGTGGGTCACATTTTGCCCAAACCCCCCTGCAGTTTTCAAAATATCCCTAACATCCCAAATTCGATACCTGAGTCATATTTTGGACCCAAATTCTGGCTCTCTGCACCTATTCGCCGTTTGAAATTCCGACTTTTTATACCAAAAATATGCCAATTACTGCAAGCGGCGGTGGGTCACATTTTACCCAAACCCCCCTACAGTTTTCAAAATATCCCAAATATCCCAAATTCGATACCTGAGCCATATTTTGGACCCAAATTCTGGCTCTCTGCACCTATTCGCAGTTTGAAATTCCGAATTTTTATACCAAAAATATGCCAATTACTGAAAGCGAGGGTGGGTCACATTTTACCCAAACCCCCCTGCAGTTTTCAAAATATCCCAAATTCGATACCTGAGCCACATTTTGGACCCAAATTCTGGCTCTCTGCACCTATTCGCCGTTTGAAATTCCGACGTTTTATACTAAAAATATGCCAATTACTGAAAGCGGCAGTGGGTCACATTTTGCCCAAACCCCCCCTGCAGTTTTCAAAATATCCCAAACATCCCAAATTCGATACCTGAGCCATATTTTGTACCCAAATTCTGGCTCTCTGCACCTATTCGCAGTTTGAAATTCCGACTTTTTATACCAAAAATCTGCCAATTACTGAAAGCGGCAGTGGGTCACATTTCACCCAAACCCCCCTGCAGTTTTCAAAATATCCAAAACATCCCAAATTCGATACCTGAGCCATATTTTGGACCCAAATTCTGGCTCTCTGCACCTATTCGCAGTTTGAAATTCCAACTTTCTATACCAAAAATATTCCATTTACTGAAAGTGGCGGTGGGTCACATTTTGCCCAAACCCCCCTGCAGTTTTCAAAATATCCCAAACATCCCAAATTCGATAAATGAGCCATATCTTGGACCCAAATTCTGGCTCTCTGCACCTATTCGCCGTTTGAAATTCCGACTTTTTATACCAAAAATATGCCAATTACTGAAAGCGAGGGTGGGTCACATTTTACCCAAACCCCCCTGCAGTTTTCAAAATATCCCAAATTCGATACCTGAGCCATATTTTGGACCCAAATTCTGGCTCTCTGCACCTATTCGCAGTTTGAAATTCCGACTTTTTATACAAAAAATATGCCAATTACTGAAAGCGGCGGTGGGTCACATTTAACCCAAACCCCCCTGCAGTTTTCAAAATATCCCTAACATTCCAAATTCGATACCTGAGCCGTATTTTGGACCCAAATTCTGGCTCTCTGCACCTATTCGCTGTGTGAAATTCCGACGTTTTATACATAAAATATGCCAATTACTGAAAGCGGCGGTGGGTCACATTTTGCCCAAACCCCCCTGCAGTTTTCAAAATATCCCAAACACCCCAAATTCGATACCTGAGCCATATTGTGGACCGAAATTCTGGCTCTCTGCACCTATTCGCAGTTTGAAATTCCAACTTTCTATACCAAAAATATGCCAATTACTGAAAGCGGCGGTGGGTCACATTTTGCCCAAACCCCCCTGCAGTTTTCAAAATATCCCAAACATCTCAATTTCGATACCTGAGATATATTTTGGACCAAATTCTGGCTCTTTGCATCTATTCCCGTTTGAAATTCCGACTTTCTATAACAAAAATATGCCAATTACTGAAAGCGGCGGTGGATCACATTTTGCCCAAACCCCACTGCAGTTTTCAAAATATCCCAAACATCCCAAATTCGATACCTGAGTTATATTTTCGACCCAAATTCTGCCTCTAAGCACCTATTCGTCGTTTGAAATTCCGACTTTTAATACCAAAAATATGCCAATTACTGAATGCGGCGGTGGGTCACATTTTACCCAAACCCCCCTGCAGTTTTCAAAATATCCCAAATATCCCAATTTCGATACCTGAGCCATATTTTGGGCCCAAATTCTGGCTCTCTGCATCTATTCGCAGTTTGAAATTCCAACTTTTTATACCAAAAATCTGCCAGTTACTGAAAGCGGCGGTGGGTCACATTTTGCCCAAACCCCCCTGCAGTTTTCAAAATATCCCAAACATCCCAAACTCGATACCTGAGCCATATTTTGGACCCAAATTCTGGCTCTCTGCACCTATTCGCAGTTTGAAATTCCGACTTTTTATACCAAAAATATGCCAATTACTGAAAGCGGCGGTGGGTAACATTTTACCCAAACCCCCCTGCAGTTTTCAAAATATCCCAAATATCCCAATTTCGATACCTGAGCCATATTTTGGACCCCAATTCTGGCTCTCTGCACCTATTCGCAGTTTGAAATTCCGAATTTTTATACCAAAAATCTGCCAATTACTGAAACCCGCGGTGGGTCACATTTTGCCCAAACCCCCCTGCAGTTTTCAAAATATCCCTAACATCCCAAATTCGATACCTGAGTCATATTTTGGACCCAAATTCTGGCTCTCTTCACCTATTCGCCGTTTGAAATTTCGACTTTTTATACCAAAAATATGCCAATTACTGCAAGCGGCGGTGGGTCACATTTTACCCAAACCCCCCTGCATATTTCAAAATATCCCAAATATCCCAAATTCAAAACCTGAGCCATATTTTGGACCCAAATTCTGGCTCTCTGCACCTATTCGCAGTTTGAAATTCCGACTTTCTATACCAAAAATATTCCATTTACTGAAAGCGGCGGTGGGTCACATTTTGCCCAATCCTCCCTGCAGTTTTCAAAATATCCCAAACATCCCAAATTCGATACCTGAGCCATAGTTTGGACCCAAATTCTGGCTCTCTGCACCTATTCGCAGTTTGAAATTCCGAATTTTTATACCAAAAATATGCCAATTACTGAAAGCGAGGGTGGGTCACATTTTACCCAAACCCCCCTGCAGTTTCCAAAATATCCCAAATTCGATACCTGAGCCATATTTTGGACCCAAATTCTGGCTCTTTGCACCTATTTGCAGTTTGAATTTCGGACTTTTTATACAAAAAATATGCCAATTACTGAAAGCGGTGGTGGGTCACATTTAACCCAAACCCCCCTGCAGTTTTCAAAATATCCCTAACATTCCAAATTCGATACCTGAGCCATATTTTGGACCCAAATTCTGGCTCTCTGCACCTATTCGCCGTTTGAAATTCCGACGTTTTATACCAAAAATATGCCAATTACTGAAAGCGGGAGTGGGTCACATTTTGCCCAAACCCCCCCTGCAGTTTTCAAAATATCCCAAACATCCCAAATTCGATACCTGAGCCATATTTTGGACCCAAATTCTGGCTCTCTGCACCTATTCGCAGTTTGAAATTCCGACTTTTTATACCAAAAATCTGCCAATTACTAAAAGCGGCAGTGGGTCACATTTCGCCCAAACCCCCCTGCAGTTTTCAAAATATCCAAAACATCCCAAATTTGATACATGAGCCATATTTTGGACCCAAATTCTGGCTCTCTGCATCTATTCGCAGTTTGAAATTCCAACTTTCTATACCAAAAATATGCCAATTACTGAAAGCGGCGGTGGGTCACATTTTGCCCAAACCCCCCCTGCAGTTTTTAAAATATCCCAAACATCCCAATTTCGATACCTGAGATATATTTTGGACCCAAATTCTGGCTCTCTGCATCTATTCGCCGTTTGAAATTCCGACTTTCTATAACAAAAATATGCCAATTACTGAAAGCAGCGGTGGGTCACATTTTGCCCAAACCCCCCTGCAGTTTTCAAAATATCCCAAACATCCCAAATTCGATACCTGAGCCATATTTTGGACCCAAATTCTGGCTCTCTGCACCTATTCGCAGTTTGAAATTCCGACTTTTTATACCAAAAATATGCCAATTACTGAAAGCGGCGGTGGGTAACATTTTACCCAAACCCCCCTGCAGTTTTCAAAATATCCCAAATATCCCAATTTCGATACCTGAGCCATATTTTGGACCCCAATTCTGGCTCTCTGCACCTATTCGCAGTTTGAAATTCCGAATTTTTATACCAAAAATCTGCCAATTACTGAAACCCGCGGTGGGTCACATTTTGCCCAAACCCCCCTGCAGTTTTCAAAATATCCCTAACATCCCAAATTCGATACCTGAGTCATATTTTGGACCCAAATTCTGGCTCTCTTCACCTATTCGCCGTTTGAAATTTCGACTTTTTATACCAAAAATATGCCAATTACTGCAAGCGGCGGTGGGTCACATTTTACCCAAACCCCCCTGCATATTTCAAAATATCCCAAATATCCCAAATTCAAAACCTGAGCCATATTTTGGACCCAAATTCTGGCTCTCTGCACCTATTCGCAGTTTGAAATTCCGACTTTCTATACCAAAAATATTCCATTTACTGAAAGCGGCGGTGGGTCACATTTTGCCCAATCCTCCCTGCAGTTTTCAAAATATCCCAAACATCCCAAATTCGATACCTGAGCCATAGTTTGGACCCAAATTCTGGCTCTCTGCACCTATTCGCAGTTTGAAATTCCGAATTTTTATACCAAAAATATGCCAATTACTGAAAGCGAGGGTGGGTCACATTTTACCCAAACCCCCCTGCAGTTTCCAAAATATCCCAAATTCGATACCTGAGCCATATTTTGGACCCAAATTCTGGCTCTTTGCACCTATTTGCAGTTTGAATTTCGGACTTTTTATACAAAAAATATGCCAATTACTGAAAGCGGTGGTGGGTCACATTTCGCCCAAACCCCCCTGCAGTTTTCAAAATATCCAAAACATCCCAAATTTGATACATGAGCCATATTTTGGACCCAAATTCTGGCTCTCTGCATCTATTCGCAGTTTGAAATTCCAACTTTCTATACCAAAAATATGCCAATTACTGAAAGCGGCGGTGGGTCACATTTTGCCCAAACCCCCCCTGCAGTTTTTAAAATATCCCAAACATCCCAATTTCGATACCTGAGATATATTTTGGACCCAAATTCTGGCTCTCTGCATCTATTCGCCGTTTGAAATTCCGACTTTCTATACCAAAAATATTCCATTTACTGAAAGCGGCGGTGGGTCACATTTTGCCCAATCCTCCCTGCAGTTTTCAAAATATCCCAAACATCCCAAATTCGATACCTGAGCCATAGTTTGGACCCAAATTCTGGCTCTCTGCACCTATTCGCAGTTTGAAATTCCGAATTTTTATACCAAAAATATGCCAATTACTGAAAGCGAGGGTGGGTCACATTTTACCCAAACCCCCCTGCAGTTTCCAAAATATCCCAAATTCGATACCTGAGCCATATTTTGGACCCAAATTCTGGCTCTTTGCACCTATTTGCAGTTTGAATTTCGGACTTTTTATACAAAAAATATGCCAATTACTGAAAGCGGTGGTGGGTCACATTTAACCCAAACCCCCCTGCAGTTTTCAAAATATCCCTAACATTCCAAATTCGATACCTGAGCCATATTTTGGACCCAAATTCTGGCTCTCTGCACCTATTCGCCGTTTGAAATTCCGACGTTTTATACCAAAAATATGCCAATTACTGAAAGCGGCAGTGGGTCACATTTTGCCCAAACCCCCCCTGCAGTTTTCAAAATATCCCAAACATCCCAAATTCGATACCTGAGCCATATTTTGGACCCAAATT
This sequence comes from Procambarus clarkii, assembly GCF_040958095.1. Classification (NCBI taxonomy): domain Eukaryota; kingdom Metazoa; phylum Arthropoda; class Malacostraca; order Decapoda; family Cambaridae; genus Procambarus; species Procambarus clarkii. The sequence continues at coordinate 17,761,565 of NC_091240.1, read as the reverse complement.
CTGGCTCTCTGCACCTATTCGCAGTTTGAAATTCCGACTTTTTATACCAAAAATCTGCCAATTACTAAAAGCGGCAGTGGGTCACATTTCGCCCAAACCCCCCTGCAGTTTTCAAAATATCCAAAACATCCCAAATTTGATACATGAGCCATATTTTGGACCCAAATTCTGGCTCTCTGCATCTATTCGCAGTTTGAAATTCCAACTTTCTATACCAAAAATATGCCAATTACTGAAAGCGGCGGTGGGTCACATTTTGCCCAAACCCCCCCTGCAGTTTTTAAAATATCCCAAACATCCCAATTTCGATACCTGAGATATATTTTGGACCCAAATTCTGGCTCTCTGCATCTATTCGCCGTTTGAAATTCCGACTTTCTATAACAAAAATATGCCAATTACTGAAAGCAGCGGTGGGTCACATTTTGCCCAAACCCCCCTGCAGTTTTCAAAATATCCCAAACATCCCAAATTCGATACCTGAGCCATATTTTGGACCCAAATTCTGGCTCTCTGCACCTATTCGCCGTTTGAAATTCCGACTTTTTATACCAAAAATATGCCAATTACTGAAAGCGGCGGTGGGTCACATTATGCCCAAACTCCCCTGCAGTTTTCAAAATATCCCAAACATCCCAAATTCGATACCTGAGCCATATTTTGGACCCAAATTCTGGCTCTCTGCACCTATTCGCCGTTTGAAATTCCGACTTTTTATACCAAAAATATGCCAATTACTGAAAGCGCGCGGTGGGTCACATTATGCCCAAACTCCCCTGCAGTTTTCAAAATATCCCTAACATCCCAAATTCGATACCTGAGCCATATTTTGGACCTAAATTCCGGCTCTCTGCGCCTTTTCGCCGATTGAAATTCCGACTTTTTATACCAAAAATATGCCAATTACTGAAAGCGAGGGTGGGTCACATTTTACCCAAACCCCCCTGCAGTTTTCAAAATATCCCAAATTCGATACCTGAGCCATATTTTGGACCCAAATTCAAGCTCTCTGCACCTATTCGCAGTTTGAAATTCCGACTTTTTATACAAAAAATATGCCAATTACTGAAAGCGGCGGTGGGTCACATTTAACCCAAACCCCCCTGCAGTTTTCAAAATATCCCTAACAATCCAAATTCGATACCTGAGCCATATTTTGGACCCAAATTCTGGCTCTCTGCACCTATTCGCCGTTTGAAATTCCGACGTTTTATACCAAAAATATGCCAATTACTGAAAGCGGCAGTGGGTCACATTTTGCCCAAACCCCCCTGCAGTTTTCAAAATATCCCAAACATCCTAAATTCGATACCTGAGCCATATTTTGGACCCAAATTCTTTCTCTCTGCACCTATTCGCAGTTTGAAATTCCAACTTTTTATACCAAAAATCTGCCAATTACTGAAAGCGGGGTGGGTCACATTTTGCCCAAACCCCCCTGCAGTTTTCAAAATATCCCAAACATCCCAATTTCGATACCTGAGTTATATTTTGGACCCAAATTCTGTCTCTAAGCACCTATTTGCCGTTTGAAATTCCGACTTTTTATACCAAAAATCTGCCAATTACTGAAAGCGGCGGTGGGTCACATTTTACCCAAACCCCCCCTGCAGTTTTCAAAATATCCCAAATATCCCAAATTCTATACCTGAGCCATATGTTGGATATTTCCAACATCGAATACAGCATTGTTGTATTCTCATTACTTATTACTAACCATACTAAATATTGTAGTAAGTAAAATTAACAACTCGTAGAATTCTCATGTACTAATAATTTATCTGTGCATTAGGCTAGAATTCTCACGTCACCTGACGCCAGTATTGCGTCAGATTTCCTTACAGTACGATGTCAACACTCATAACATACTACGATGTGGAGGACGTTTGTTACATGCAAAGATTGACTTAGACACTAAGAACCCAATTCTTTTACCTCGTCACCACATCATAACTAAACTTTTTGTCTTACATTACCACCAATATGGTACACTACATGGTGGAGTTTTAGATACTCTCACCGACCTTAGACAAAAGTACTGGCTTCCTCAAGGTCGTCAGACTGTTAAAACCATTATTAAATCTTGTGTAATCTGTAAGAGATACGACGCTAGAGTCTGTCCTTACCCAGGACCTCCCCCACTCCCAGAAGAGAGAGTGGTTCATCTTCGTCCTTTCGAAACCACTGGAGTTGATTATACAGGAGCCTTACTCCTCACTGGTAACCCAGATAATATACCAGTGAAGGCGTACATTTGTCTCTTTACATGTGCTACAACCAGAGGCGTGCACTTAGAGGTCACCCCAGACATGAATGCTGAAGCTTTCATTCAAGCTTTCTGCAGATTTGCTGCCCGTCGATCATGTCCTAGATTAATGATATCAGACAACGGATCTAATTTTGTGGCGGGAGAAAGTTGTTTGCGAGAAGTCTGGAACCACCCTGAAGTGCAATCAGTCTTACAAAGAAGACAATGTCACTGGAAATTCATAGCACCAAGAGCCCCTTGGCAAGGTGGGTTCTATGAGCGAATGGTGGGCACAGTCAAAAGGTGTCTAAGGAAAACGTTACACCGACAAAGGGTCAGTTACTCAGAACTCCAAACTATTGTTGTGGAAATCGAGGCGCGAGTCAATAACCGCCCAATCACCTACCTGTCTGATGATTATACCCAGAGAGAACCACTGAGCCCCTCTCACTTGATCCATGGAGGTCTACTGAGCCCTCTCATCCCTTTAGCCGAAGAGGACCCTGTAGACCCGTCCCATGTGACCAGAGGAGACTTGGTGGAAAGCTATCAGCATCTTTCTAGAGTTATTAACAGGTGGAATGAGGTGTGAACTCGAGAGTACCTCACAGCTCTACGAGAGTACCACTACGGAGCTTCGAGTCCTTATAATAAGGTACAATTAAAACCTGGAGACCTTGTACTAGTCGACAGTGATGGACCAAGGTCCGAGTGGCCTATAGGTAAAATTGTCACCATTCACCCAGATCGACAAGGTGTCCTAAGAGTGGTTAAAGTCTTATGCAGAGGCAACACTACTCTAAAAACTTTAGAGAAGCTGGTTCCACTTGAACTGACTGAACAAGAATATCAGCCAGATCCAGTTTCTCCAGTAATTTCAGAGGACAATGAATTTGTTCCTCCCAGCAATCGCCCCACTAGAGCTGCAGCTCAACAATGTAGGCGGAATTTGCGAGCCTATTACGACTCTGAAGAAGAGTAATTTCCTTCACTTCCCACTGAGAAACTGTGATGATGCTACGAGGTGATATCACGTAACGAAACATTACACGTCACTATGACCCAGGATATCGCATCACCGTAGATTCTGTTAGTTTAAATTGGGAGAGTTGAATTCTATAAATATTGTGTAGGCTACAAACAACATGTTTCAGTTGACATGTAAATAGCAAGACTCAAATTCTTGTAAGTCCTTAATAAATCCGGGACGTTCGTTATGTGTGTACTAACATACTAACATACTAACGTATTAATCTTAATATCACTTCGGGATAGGTCAGTACAACACAGTACACTGCGACCCTAGGATCCTCCCCCCGGAGTTATGTTGGATATTTCCAACATCGAATACAGCATTGTTGTATTCTCATTACTTATTACTAACCATACTAAATATTGTAGTGAGTAAAATTAACAACTCGTAGAATTCTCATGTACTAATAATTTATCTGTGCATTAGGCTAGAATTCTCACGTCACCTGACGCCACGTCTACCTCGCGATAGAGTTAACGTCATCAATGAATGCCATGGGGAGACATTAATTCCTCTCCCTTATATATTTACTATTCTTAAATTGGTAAATAATAATAATTTGTTCCTCTAAATAATAAACCCGTCCAGTCTTTAACGTTTCAAACGCAAATGCGAGAAATATTAATGTTCGAGACAATAATTTGTTTTATGAACGTCGACTCGGCGTGGGTTGGAGGGACGCCATCCTCCTCAGTACGTGGACACGTGCAGAGCCGAAAGGAAGCAAAACTGCGCTTACCGTACTCATTAGAATACGCCATTGTCCAGGAAATAGGACAGGTGTTATCCATCCACAGATGAAAGCCGCCACTGTGAGGCGTGAACAAACTTGCAGATAATATCTTCAACTAGTGCTGGTGTTAAATAAGGGGCCCTTTGACTTGGTTCCTGACGACACGTGATCAGCCAGCTGAAGCGCATCACTATCCAGGATAGGTTCACCGGAGCCTGGGATGCGAAATACGGCAATCTTAATACTTATACAGTGCCCACAGCTAAGTATTCTTTTATTTGATGCATCAGGTAGAAGTGTGATAATAGCAGGGTGATTGTTCGTTAAGCAGCGTGATAACACCTAATAACAGGTGATTAAATTGGCCATCTGTAAATTCTTAATATTCTTGAATATAAATTGAGTAGTTAAATCAATTGCTACTGGAAATTATTTATCTTGCAGCACGAGAGAAGAATTCTTCATACTGCCTTCATCCATGTTAGCCCGTTCAACTCGTTAGTGTACCGAGTCTGGAGATTAAGAGGACTTCTATGGCTTACTAAAGCAATCTCCGTCAAGCTAAGATTTATTTCCTTTTTTTCCATTCCTTTGCAATTAATTTGCGCAGAGTGCTTTGAGATTAATGTATGAATTACTGTAACTCATTATTATGCTCATATTTATATTCCTCTTTATGTGAATGATATTAGTTTCAACATTACCTTATAGGATTAGATTATTATTAATTGAATTAGTGAACGAACCACACTAATTCCTGGACGTACTTACCTCCAGTAATAACCCCCAATGTAGGTGCTTGAGGTTTGTTTCTTTAATAATACAGCCCATTAATTATTATTATGATCATGCTTTCTAGTTATATCCATAGTCACTGGTTTCCTCTAGAAATTATCCAATGATCTGAAATTCTCAGTTTCCCTCTTTACTTTAAAAGCGGGTGGTCCTTCGCAATTTTAATTTATTACATTAATTATTAATTAATCAGAATCAACCCCAAATATCCCACACCATATTTTGGACCCAAATTCTGGCTCTCTGCACCTATTCGTAGTTTGAAATTCCAACTTTCTATACCAAAAATCTGCCAGTTACTGAGAGCGGCGGTGGGTCACATTTTGCCCAAACCCCCCCTGCAGTTTTCAAAATATCTCAAACATCCCAAATTCGATACCTGAGATATATTTTGGACCCAAATTCTGGCTCTCTGCACCTATTCGCCGTTTGAAATTCCGACTTTTTATACCAAAAATATGCCAATTACTGAAAGCGGCGGTGGGTCACATTATGCCCAAACTCCCCTGCAGTTTTCAAAGTATCCCAAACATCCCAAATTCGATACCTGAGCCATATTTTGGACCCAAATTCTGGCTCTCTGCACCTATTCGCCGTTTGAAATTCCGACTTTTTATACCAAAAATATGCCAATTACTGAAAGCGCGCGGTGGGTCACATTATGCCCAAACTCCCCTGCAGTTTTCAAAATATCCCTAACATCCCAAATTCGATACCTGAGCCATATTTTGGACCTAAATTCCGGCTCTCTGCGCCTTTTCGCCGATTGAAATTCCGACTTTTTATACCAAAAATATGCCAATTACTGAAAGCGAGGGTGGGTCACATTTTACCCAAACCCCCCTGCAGTTTTCAAAATATCCCAAATTCGATACCTGAGCCATATTTTGGACCCAAATTCAAGCTCTCTGCACCTATTCGCAGTTTGAAATTCCGACTTTTTATACAAAAAATATGCCAATTACTGAAAGCGGCGGTGGGTCACATTTAACCCAAACCCCCCTGCAGTTTTCAAAATATCCCTAACAATCCAAATTCGATACCTGAGCCATATTTTGGACCCAAATTCTGGCTCTCTGCACCTATTCGCCGTTTGAAATTCCGACGTTTTATACCAAAAATATGCCAATTACTGAAAGCGGCAGTGGGTCACATTTTGCCCAAACCCCCCTGCAGTTTTCAAAATATCCCAAACATCCTAAATTCGATACCTGAGCCATATTTTGGACCCAAATTCTTTCTCTCTGCACCTATTCGCAGTTTGAAATTCCAACTTTTTATACCAAAAATCTGCCAATTACTGAAAGCGGGGTGGGTCACATTTTGCCCAAACCCCCCTGCAGTTTTCAAAATATCCCAAACATCCCAATTTCGATACCTGAGTTATATTTTGGACCCAAATTCTGTCTCTAAGCACCTATTTGCCGTTTGAAATTCCGACTTTTTATACCAAAAATCTGCCAATTACTGAAAGCGGCGGTGGGTCACATTTTACCCAAACCCCCCCTGCAGTTTTCAAAATATCCCAAATATCCCAAATTCTATACCTGAGCCATATGTTGGATATTTCCAACATCGAATACAGCATTGTTGTATTCTCATTACTTATTACTAACCATACTAAATATTGTAGTAAGTAAAATTAACAACTCGTAGAATTCTCATGTACTAATAATTTATCTGTGCATTAGGCTAGAATTCTCACGTCACCTGACGCCAGTATTGCGTCAGATTTCCTTACAGTACGATGTCAACACTCATAACATACTACGATGTGGAGGACGTTTGTTACATGCAAAGATTGACTTAGACACTAAGAACCCAATTCTTTTACCTCGTCACCACATCATAACTAAACTTTTTGTCTTACATTACCACCAATATGGTACACTACATGGTGGAGTTTTAGATACTCTCACCGACCTTAGACAAAAGTACTGGCTTCCTCAAGGTCGTCAGACTGTTAAAACCATTATTAAATCTTGTGTAATCTGTAAGAGATACGACGCTAGAGTCTGTCCTTACCCAGGACCTCCCCCACTCCCAGAAGAGAGAGTGGTTCATCTTCGTCCTTTCGAAACCACTGGAGTTGATTATACAGGAGCCTTACTCCTCACTGGTAACCCAGATAATATACCAGTGAAGGCGTACATTTGTCTCTTTACATGTGCTACAACCAGAGGCGTGCACTTAGAGGTCACCCCAGACATGAATGCTGAAGCTTTCATTCAAGCTTTCTGCAGATTTGCTGCCCGTCGATCATGTCCTAGATTAATGATATCAGACAACGGATCTAATTTTGTGGCGGGAGAAAGTTGTTTGCGAGAAGTCTGGAACCACCCTGAAGTGCAATCAGTCTTACAAAGAAGACAATGTCACTGGAAATTCATAGCACCAAGAGCCCCTTGGCAAGGTGGGTTCTATGAGCGAATGGTGGGCACAGTCAAAAGGTGTCTAAGGAAAACGTTACACCGACAAAGGGTCAGTTACTCAGAACTCCAAACTATTGTTGTGGAAATCGAGGCGCGAGTCAATAACCGCCCAATCACCTACCTGTCTGATGATTATACCCAGAGAGAACCACTGAGCCCCTCTCACTTGATCCATGGAGGTCTACTGAGCCCTCTCATCCCTTTAGCCGAAGAGGACCCTGTAGACCCGTCCCATGTGACCAGAGGAGACTTGGTGGAAAGCTATCAGCATCTTTCTAGAGTTATTAACAGGTGGAATGAGGTGTGAACTCGAGAGTACCTCACAGCTCTACGAGAGTACCACTACGGAGCTTCGAGTCCTTATAATAAGGTACAATTAAAACCTGGAGACCTTGTACTAGTCGACAGTGATGGACCAAGGTCCGAGTGGCCTATAGGTAAAATTGTCACCATTCACCCAGATCGACAAGGTGTCCTAAGAGTGGTTAAAGTCTTATGCAGAGGCAACACTACTCTAAAAACTTTAGAGAAGCTGGTTCCACTTGAACTGACTGAACAAGAATATCAGCCAGATCCAGTTTCTCCAGTAATTTCAGAGGACAATGAATTTGTTCCTCCCAGCAATCGCCCCACTAGAGCTGCAGCTCAACAATGTAGGCGGAATTTGCGAGCCTATTACGACTCTGAAGAAGAGTAATTTCCTTCACTTCCCACTGAGAAACTGTGATGATGCTACGAGGTGATATCACGTAACGAAACATTACACGTCACTATGACCCAGGATATCGCATCACCGTAGATTCTGTTAGTTTAAATTGGGAGAGTTGAATTCTATAAATATTGTGTAGGCTACAAACAACATGTTTCAGTTGACATGTAAATAGCAAGACTCAAATTCTTGTAAGTCCTTAATAAATCCGGGACGTTCGTTATGTGTGTACTAACATACTAACATACTAACGTATTAATCTTAATATCACTTCGGGATAGGTCAGTACAACACAGTACACTGCGACCCTAGGATCCTCCCCCCGGAGTTATGTTGGATATTTCCAACATCGAATACAGCATTGTTGTATTCTCATTACTTATTACTAACCATACTAAATATTGTAGTGAGTAAAATTAACAACTCGTAGAATTCTCATGTACTAATAATTTATCTGTGCATTAGGCTAGAATTCTCACGTCACCTGACGCCACGTCTACCTCGCGATAGAGTTAACGTCATCAATGAATGCCATGGGGAGACATTAATTCCTCTCCCTTATATATTTACTATTCTTAAATTGGTAAATAATAATAATTTGTTCCTCTAAATAATAAACCCGTCCAGTCTTTAACGTTTCAAACGCAAATGCGAGAAATATTAATGTTCGAGACAATAATTTGTTTTATGAACGTCGACTCGGCGTGGGTTGGAGGGACGCCATCCTCCTCAGTACGTGGACACGTGCAGAGCCGAAAGGAAGCAAAACTGCGCTTACCGTACTCATTAGAATACGCCATTGTCCAGGAAATAGGACAGGTGTTATCCATCCACAGATGAAAGCCGCCACTGTGAGGCGTGAACAAACTTGCAGATAATATCTTCAACTAGTGCTGGTGTTAAATAAGGGGCCCTTTGACTTGGTTCCTGACGACACGTGATCAGCCAGCTGAAGCGCATCACTATCCAGGATAGGTTCACCGGAGCCTGGGATGCGAAATACGGCAATCTTAATACTTATACAGTGCCCACAGCTAAGTATTCTTTTATTTGATGCATCAGGTAGAAGTGTGATAATAGCAGGGTGATTGTTCGTTAAGCAGCGTGATAACACCTAATAACAGGTGATTAAATTGGCCATCTGTAAATTCTTAATATTCTTGAATATAAATTGAGTAGTTAAATCAATTGCTACTGGAAATTATTTATCTTGCAGCACGAGAGAAGAATTCTTCATACTGCCTTCATCCATGTTAGCCCGTTCAACTCGTTAGTGTACCGAGTCTGGAGATTAAGAGGACTTCTATGGCTTACTAAAGCAATCTCCGTCAAGCTAAGATTTATTTCCTTTTTTTCCATTCCTTTGCAATTAATTTGTGCAGAGTGCTTTGAGATTAATGTATGAATTACTGTAACTCATTATTATGCTCATATTTATATTCCTCTTTATGTGAATGATATTAGTTTCAACATTACCTTATAGGATTAGATTATTATTAATTGAATTAGTGAACGAACCACACTAATTCCTGGACGTACTTACCTCCAGTAATAACCCCCAATGTAGGTGCTTGAGGTTTGTTTCTTTAATAATACAGCCCATTAATTATTATTATGATCATGCTTTCTAGTTATATCCATAGTCACTGGTTTCCTCTAGAAATTATCCAATGATCTGAAATTCTCAGTTTCCCTCTTTACTTTAAAAGCGGGTGGTCCTTCGCAATTTTAATTTATTACATTAATTATTAATTAATCAGAATCAACCCCAAATATCCCACACCATATTTTGGACCCAAATTCTGGCTCTCTGCACCTATTCGTAGTTTGAAATTCCAACTTTCTATACCAAAAATCTGCCAGTTACTGAGAGCGGCGGTGGGTCACATTTTGCCCAAACCCCCCCTGCAGTTTTCAAAATATCTCAAACATCCCAAATTCGATACCTGAGATATATTTTGGACCCAAATTCTGGCTCTCTGCACCTATTCGCCGTTTGAAATTCCGACTTTTTATACCAAAAATATGCCAATTACTGAAAGCGGCGGTGGGTCACATTATGCCCAAACTCCCCTGCAGTTTTCAAAGTATCCCAAACATCCCAAATTCGATACCTGAGCCATATTTTGGACCCAAATTCTGGCTCTCTGCACCTATTCGCCGTTTGAAATTCCGACTTTTTATACCAAAAATATGCCAATTACTGAAAGCGGCGGTGGGTCACATTTTACCCAAACCCCCCTGCAGTTTTCAAAATATCCCAAATATCCCAAATTCGATACCTGAGCCATATTTTGGACCCAAATTCTGGCTCTCTGCACCTATTCGCAGTTTGAAATTCCGACTTTCTATACCAAAAATATTCCATTTACTGAAAGCGGCGGTGGGTCACATTTTGCCCAAACCTCCCTGCAGTTTTCAAAATATCCCAAGCATCCCAAATTCGATACCTGAGCCATAATTTGGACCCAAATTCTGGCTCTCTGCACCTATTCGCAGTTTGAAATTCCGAATTTTTATACCAAAAATATGCCAATTACTGAAAGCGGCGGTGGGTCACATTTTGCCCAAACCCCCCTTCAGTTTTCAATATATCCCAAACATCCCAAATTTGATACCCGAGCCATATTTTGGACCCAAATTCTGGCTCTCTGCACCTATTCGCCGATTGAAATTCCTACTTTTTATACCAAAAATATGCCAATTACTGAAACCGGCGGTGGGTCACATTTTGCCCAAACCCACCTGCAGTTTTCAAAATATCCCAAACATCCCAAATTCGATAAATGAGCCATATTTTTTACCCAAATTCTGGCTCTCTGCACCTATTCGCAGTTTGAAATTCCGACTTTTTATACCAAAAATATGCCAATTACTGAAAGCGAGGGTGGGTCACATTTTACCCAAACCCCCCTGCAGTTTTCAAAATATCCCAAATTCGATACCCGAGCCATATTTTGGACCCAAATTCTGGCTCTCTGCACCTATTCGCAGTTTGAAATTCCGACTTTTTACACAAAAAATATGCCAATTACTGAAAGCGGCGGTGGGTCACATTTAACCCAAACCCCCCTGCAGTTTCCAAATATCCCTAACATTCCAAATTCGATACCTGAGCCATATTTTGGACCCAAATTCTGGCTCTCTGCACCTATTCGCCGTTTGAAATTCCGACGTTTTATACCAAAAATATGCCAATTACTGAAAGCGGCGGTGGGTCACATTTTGCCCAAACCCCCCTGCAGTTTTTAAATATCCCAAACATCCCAAATTCGATACCTGAGCCATATTTTGGACCCAAATTCTGGCTCTCTGCACCTATTCGCAGTTTGAAATTCCAACTTTCTATACCAAAAATATGCCAATTACTGAAAACGCCGGTGGGTCACATTTTGCCCAAACCCCCCTGCAGTTTTCAAAATATCCCAAACATCCCAATTTCGATACCTGAGATATATTTTGGACCCAAATTCTGGCTCTCTGCATCTATTCGCCGTTTAAAATTCCGACTTTCTATAACAAAAATATGCCAATTACTGAAAGTGGCGGTGGGTCACATTTTGCCCAAACCCCCCTGCAGTTTTCAAAATATCCCAAACATCCCAAATTCAATACCTGAGTTATATTTTGGACCCAAATTCTGCCTCTAAGCACCTATTCGCCGTTTGAAATTCCGACTTTTTATACCAAAAATATGCCAATTACTGAAAGCGGCGGTGGGTCACATTTTACCCAAACCCCCCCTGCAGTTTTCAAAATATCCCAAACATCCCAAATTCGATAAATGAGCCATATTTTGGACCCAAATTCTGGCTCTCTGCACCTATTCGCAGTTTGAAATTCCGACTTTTTATACCAAAAATATGCCAATTACTGAAAGCGAGGGTGGGTCACATTTTACCCAAACCCCCCTGCAGTTTTCAAAATATCCCAAATTCGATACCCGAGCCATATTTTGGACCCAAATTCTGGCTCTCTGCACCTATTCGCAGTTTGAAATTCCGACTTTTTACACAAAAAATATGCCAATTACTGAAAGCGGCGGTGGGTCACATTTAACCCAAACCCCCCTGCAGTTTCCAAATATCCCTAACATTCCAAATTCGATACCTGAGCCATATTTTGGACCCAAATTCTGGCTCTCTGCACCTATTCGCCGTTTGAAATTCCGACGTTTTATACCAAAAATATGCCAATTACTGAAAGCGGCGGTGGGTCACATTTTGCCCAAACCCCCCTGCAGTTTTTAAATATCCCAAACATCCCAAATTCGATACCTGAGCCATATTTTGGACCCAAATTCTGGCTCTCTGCACCTATTCGCAGTTTGAAATTCCAACTTTCTATACCAAAAATATGCCAATTACTGAAAACGCCGGTGGGTCACATTTTGCCCAAACCCCCCTGCAGTTTTCAAAATATCCCAAACATCCCAATTTCGATACCTGAGATATATTTTGGACCCAAATTCTGGCTCTCTGCATCTATTCGCCGTTTAAAATTCCGACTTTCTATAACAAAAATATGCCAATTACTGAAAGTGGCGGTGGGTCACATTTTGCCCAAACCCCCCTGCAGTTTTCAAAATATCCCAAACATCCCAAATTCGATACCTGAGTTATATTTTGGACCCAAATTCTGCCTCTAAGCACCTATTCGCCGTTTGAAATTCCGACTTTTTATACAAAAAATATGCCAATTACTGAAAGCGGCGGTGGGTCACATTTTACCCAAACCCCCCCTGCAGTTTTCAAAATATCCCAAATATCCCAAATTCGATACCTGAGCCATATTTTGGACCCAAATTCTGGCTCTCTGCACCTATTCGCAGTTTGAAATTCCAACTTTCTATACCAAAAATCTGCCAGTTACTGAAAGCGGCGGTGGGTCACATTTTGCCCAAACCCCCCTGCAGTTTTCAAAATATCCCAAACATCCCAAATTCGATACCTGAGCCATATTTTGGACCCAAATTCTGGCACTCTGCACCTATTCGCAGTTTGAAATTCCGACTTTTTATACAAAAAATATGCCAATTACTGAAAGCGGCGGTGGGTCAAATTTACCCCAAACCCCCTTGCAGTTTTCAAAATATCCCAAACATCCCAAATTCGATACCTGAGCCATATTTTGGAGCCAAATTCTGGCTCTTTGCGCCTATTCGCAGTTTGAAATTCCGACTTTTTATACCAAAAATATGCCAATTACTGAAACCCGCGGTGGGTTACATTTTGCCCAAACCCCCCTGCAGTTTTCAAAATATCACTAACATCCCAAATTCGATACCTGAGCCATATTTTGGACCCAAATTCTGGCTCTCTGCACCTATTCGCCGTTTGAAATTCCTACTTTTTATACCAAAAATAAGCCAATTACTGAAAGCGGCGGTGGGTCACATTTTGCCCAAACCCACCTGCAGTTTTCAAAATATCCAAAACATCCCAAATTCGATACTTGAGCCATATTTTGGACCCAAATTCTGGCTCTCTGCACCTATTCGCAGTTTGAAATTCCGAATTTCTATACCAAAAATATTCCATTTACTGAAAGCGGCGGTGGGTCACATTTTGCCCAAACCCCCCTGCAGCTTTCAAAATATCCCAAACATCCCAGATTCGATAAATGAGCCATATTTTGGACCTAAATTCTGGCTCTCTGCACCTATTCGCCGTTTGAAATTCCGACTTTTTATACCAAAAATATGCCAATTACTGAGAGCGAGGGTAGGTCACATTTTGCCCGAACCCCCCTGCAGTTTTCAAAATATCCCAAACATCCCAAATTCTATACCTGAGCCATATTTTGGACCCAAATTCTGGCACTCTGCACCTATTCGCAGTTTGAAAATCCGACTTTTTATACCAAACATATGTCAATTACTGAAAGCGGCGGTGGGTCACATTTTGCCCAAACCCCCCTGCAGTTTTCAAAATATCCCAAACATCCCAAATTCGATACCTGAGCCATATTTTGGACCTAAATTCTGGCTCTCTGCACCTATTCGCAGTTTGAAATTCCGACTTTTTATACCAAAAATCTGCCAATTACTGAAAGCGGCGGTGGGTCTCATTTTGCCCAAACCCCCCTGCAGTTTTCAAAGTATCCCAAACATCCCAAATTCGATACCTAAGCCATATTTTGGACCCAAATTCTGGCTCTCTGCATCTATTCGCAGTTTGAAATTCCAACTTTTTATACCAAAAATATGCCAATTACTGAAAGCGGCGGTGGGTCACATTTTGCCCAAACCCCCCTGCAGTTTTCAAAATATCCCAAACATCCCAATTTCGATACCTGAGATATATTTTGGACCCAAATTCTGGCTCTCTGCACCTATTCGATGTTTGAAATTCCGACTTTCTATAACAAAAATATGCCAATTACTGAAAGCGAGGGTGGGTCACATTTTACCCAAACACCCCTGCAGTTTTCAAAATATCCCAAATTCGATACCTGAGCCATATTTTGGACCAAAATTCTGGCTCTCTGCACCTATTCGCAGTTTGAAATTCCGACTTTTTATACAAAAAATATGCCAATTACTGAAAGCGGCGGTGGGTCACATTTTGCCCAAACCCACCTGCAGTTTTCAAAATATCCAAAACATCCCAAATTCGATACTTGAGCCATATTTTGGACCAAAATTCTGGCTCTCTGCACCTATACGCAGTTTGAAATTCCGAATTTCTATACCAAAAATATTCCATTTACTGAAAGCGGCGGAGGGTCACATTTTGCCCAAACCCCCCTGCAGTTTTCAAAATATCCCAAACATCCCAAATTCGATAAATGAACCAAATTTTGGACCCAAATTCTGGCTCTCTGCACCTATTCGCCGTTTGAAATTCCGACTTTTTATACCAAAAATATGCCAATTACTGAAAGCGAGGGTAGGTCTTATTTTGCCCAAACCCCCCTGCAGTTTTAAAAATATCCCAAACATCCCAAATTCGATACCTGAGCCATATTTTGGACCCAAATTCTGGCTCTCTGCACCTATTCACAGTTTGAAATTCCGACTTTTTATACAAAAAATATGCCAATTACTGAAAGCGGCGGTGGGTCAAATTTACCCCAAACCCCCTTGCAGTTTTCAAAATATCCCAAACATCCCAAATTCGATACCTGAGCCATATTTTGGACCCAAATTCTGGCTCTCTGCGCCTATTCGCAGTTTGAAATTCCGAATTTTTATACCAAAAATATGCCAATTACTGAAACCCGCGGTGGGTCACATTTTGCCCAAACCCCCCGGCAGTTTTCAAAATATCCCTAACATCCCAAATTCGATACCTGAGCCATATTTTGGGCCCAAATTCTGGCTCTCTGCACCTATTCGCCGTTTGAAATTCTAACTTTTTATACCAAAAATATGCCAATTACTGAAAGCGGCGGTGGGTCACATTTTACCCAAACCCCCCTGCAGTTTTCAAAATATCCCAAATATCCCAAATTCGATACCTGAGCCATATTTTGGACCCAAATTCTGGCTCTCTGCACCTATTCGCAGTTTGAAATTCCGACTTTCTATACCAAAAATATTCCATTTACTGTAAGCGGCGGTGGGTCACATTTTGCCCAAACCCCCCTGCAGTTTTCAAAATATCCCAAACATCCCAAATTCGATAAATGAGCCATATTTTGGACCCAAATTCTGGCTCTCTGCACCTATTCGCCGTTTGAAATTCCGACTTTTTATACCAAAAATATGCCAATTACTGAGAGCGAGGGTAGGTCACATTTTGCCCAAACCCCAATGCAGTTTTCAAAATATCCCAAATATCCCAAATTCGATACCTGAGCCATATTTTGGACCCAAATTCTGGCTCTCTGCACCTATTCGCAGTTTGAAATTCTGAATTTTTATACCAAAAATATGCCAATTACTGAAAGCGAGGGTGGGTCACATTTTACCCAAACCCCCCTGCAGTTTTCAAAATATCCCAAATTCGATACCCGAGCCATATTTTGGACCCAAACTCTGGCTCTCTGCACCTATTCGCCGTTTGAAATTCCGACTTTTTATACCAAAAATATGCCAATTACTGAAAGCGAGGGTAGGTCTTATTTTGCCCAAACCCCCCTGCAGTTTTAAAAATATCCCAAACATCCCAAATTCGATACCTGAGCCATATTTTGGACCCAAATTCTGGCTCTCTGCACCTATTCGCAGTTTGAAATTCCGACTTTTTATACAAAAAATATGCCAATTACTGAAAGCGGCGGTGGGTCAAATTTACCCCAAACCCCCTTGCAGTTTTCAAAATATCCCAAACATCCCAAATTCGATACCTGAGCCATATTTTGGACCCAAATTCTGGCTCTCTGCGCCTATTCGCAGTTTGAAATTCCGAATTTTTATACCAAAAATATGCCAATTACTGAAACCCGCGGTGGGTCACATTTTGCCCAAACCCCCCGGCAGTTTTCAAAATATCCCTAACATCCCAAATTCGATACCTGAGCCATATTTTGGGCCCAAATTCTGGCTCTCTGCACCTATTCGCCGTTTGAAATTCTAACTTTTTATACCAAAAATATGCCAATTACTGAAAGCGGCGGTGGGTCACATTTTACCCAAACCCCCCTGCAGTTTTCAAAATATCCCAAATATCCCAAATTCGATACCTGAGCCATATTTTGGACCCAAATTCTGGCTCTCTGCACCTATTCGCAGTTTGAAATTCCGACTTTCTATACCAAAAATATTCCATTTACTGTAAGCGGCGGTGGGTCACATTTTGCCCAAACCCCCCTGCAGTTTTCAAAATATCCCAAACATCCCAAATTCGATAAATGAGCCATATTTTGGACCCAAATTCTGGCTCTCTGCACCTATTCGCCGTTTGAAATTCCGACTTTTTATACCAAAAATATGCCAATTACTGAGAGCGAGGGTAGGTCACATTTTGCCCAAACCCCCCTGCAGTTTTCAAAATATCCCAAATATCCCAAATTCGATACCTGAGCCATATTTTGGACCCAAATTCTGGCTCTCTGCACCTATTCGCAGTTTGAAATTCTGAATTTTTATACCAAAAATATGCCAATTACTGAAAGCGAGGGTGGGTCACATTTTACCCAAACCCCCCTGCAGTTTTCAAAATATCCCAAATTCGATACCCGAGCCATATTTTGGACCCAAATTCTGGCTCTCTGCACCTATTCGCAGTTTGAAATTCCGACTTTTTACACAAAAAATATGCCAATTACTGAAAGCGGCGGTGGGTCACATTTAACCCAAACCCCCCTGCAGTTTCCAAATATCCCTAACATTCCAAATTCGATACCTGAGCCATATTTTGGACCCAAATTCTGGCTCTCTGCACCTATTCGCCGTTTGAAATTCCGACGTTTTATACCAAAAATATGCCAATTACTGAAAGCGGCGGTGGGTCACATTTTGCCCAAACCCCCCCCCCCCCCTGCAGTTTTCAAAATATCCCAAACATCCCAAATTCGATACCTGAGTTATATTTTGGACCCAAATTCTGCCTCTAAGCACCTATTCGCCATTTGAAATTCCGACTTTTTATACCAAAAATATGCCAATTACTGAAAGCGGCGGTGGGTCACATTTTACCCAAACCCCCCCTGCAGTTTTCAAAATATCCCAAATATCCCAAATTCGATACCTGAGCCATATTTTGGACCCAAATTCTGGCTCTCTGCACCTATTCGCAGTTTGAAATTCCAACTTTCTATACCAAAAATCTGCCAGTTACTGAAAGCGGCGGTGGGTCACATTTTGCCCAAACCCCCCTGCAGTTTTCAAAATATCCCAAACATCCCAAATTCGATACCTGAGCCATATTTTGGACCCAAATTCTGGCACTCTGCACCTATTCGCAGTTTGAAATTCCGACTTTTTATACAAAAAATATGCCAATTACTGAAAGCGGCGGTGGGTCAAATTTACCCCAAACCCCCTTGCAGTTTTCAAAATATCCCAAACATCCCAAATTCGATACCTTAGCCATATTTTGGAGCCAAATTCTGGCTCTTTGCGCCTATTCGCAGTTTGAAATTCCGACTTTTTATACCAAAAATATGCCAATTACTGAAACCCGCGGTGGGTTACATTTTGCCCAAACCCCCCTGCAGTTTTCAAAATATCACTAACATCCCAAATTCGATACCTGAGCCATATTTTGGACCCAAATTCTGGCACTCTGCACCTATTCGCCGTTTGAAATTCCTACTTTTTATACCAAAAATATGCCAATTACTAAAAGCGGCGGTGGGTCACATTTTGCCCAAACCCACCTGCAGTTTTCAAAATATCCAAAACATCCCAAATTCGATACTTGAGCCATATTTTGGACCCAAATTCTGGCTCTCTGCACCTATTCGCAGTTTGAAATTCCGAATTTCTATACCAAAAATATTCCATTTACTGAAAGCGGCGGTGGGTCACATTTTGCCCAAACCCCCCTGCAGCTTTCAAAATATCCCAAACATCCCAGATTCGATAAATGAGCCATATTTTGGACCCAAATTCTGGCTCTCTGCACCTATTCGCCGTTTGAAATTCCGACTTTTTATACCAAAAATATGCCAATTACTGAGAGCGAGGGTAGGTCACATTTTGCCCGAACCCCCCTGCAGTTTTCAAAATATCCCAAACATCCCAAATTCGATACCTGAGCCATATTTTGGACACAAATTCTGGCTCTCTGCACCTATTCGCAGTTTGAAATTCCGACTTTTTATACCAAACATATGTCAATTACTGAAAGCGGCGGTGGGTCACATTTTGCCCAAACCCCCCTGCAGTTTTCAAAATATCCCAAACATCCCAAATTCGATACCTGAGCCATATTTTGGACCCAAATTCTGGCTCTCTGCACCTATTCACAGTTTGAAATTCCGACTTTTTATACCAAAAATCTGCCAATTACTGAAAGCGGCGGAGGGTCTCATTTTGCCCAAACCCCCCTGCAGTTTTCAAAGTATCCCAAACATCCCAAATTCGATACCTAAGCCATATTTTGGACCCAAATTCTGGCTCTCTGCATCTATTCGCAGTTTGAAATTCCAACTTTCTATACCAAAAATATGCCAATTACTGAAAGCGGCGGTGGGTCACATTTTGCCCAAACCCCCCTGCAGTTTTCAAAATATCCCAAACATCCCAATTTCGATACCTGAGATATATTTTGGACCCAAATTCTGGCTCTCTGCACCTATTCGATGTTTGAAATTCCGACTTTCTATAACAAAAATATGCCAATTACTGAAAGCGAGGGTGGGTCACATTTTACCCAAACACCCTTGCAGTTTTCAAAATATCCCAAATTCGATACCTGAGCCATATTTTGGACCAAAATTCTGGCTCTCTGCACCTATTCGCAGTTTGAAATTCCGAATTTCTATACCAAAAATATTCCATTTACTGAAAGCGGCGGTGGGTCACATTTTGCCCAAACCCCCCTGCAGTTTTCAAAATATCCCAAACATCCCAAATTCGATAAATGAACCAAATTTTGGACCCAAATTCTGGCTCTCTGCACCTATTCGCCGTTTGAAATTCCGACTTTTTATACCAAAAATATGCCAATTACTGAAAGCGAGGGTAGGTCTTATTTTGCCCAAACCCCCCTGCAGTTTTAAAAATATCCCAAACATCCCAAATTCGATACCTGAGCCATATTTTGGACCCAAATTCAGGCTCTCTGCACCTATTCGCAGTTTGAAATTCCGACTTTTTATACAAAAAATATGCCAATTACTGAAAGCGGCGGTGGGTCAAATTTACCCCAAACCCCCTTGCAGTTTTCAAAATATCCCAAACATCCCAAATTCGATACCTGAGCCATATTTTGGACCCAAATTCTGGCTCTCTGCGCCTATTCGCAGTTTGAAATTCCGAATTTTTATACCAAAAATATGCCAATTACTGAAACCCGCGGTGGGTCACATTTTGCCCAAACCCCCCGGCAGTTTTCAAAATATCCCTAACATCCCAAATTCGATACCTGAGCCATATTTTGGGCCCAAATTCTGGCTCTCTGCACCTATTCGCCGTTTGAAATTCCAACTTTTTATACCAAAAATATGCCAATTACTGAAAGCGGCGGTGGGTCACATTTTACCCAAACCCCCCTGCAGTTTTCAAAATATCCCAAATATCCCAAATTCGATACCTGAGCCATATTTTGGACCCAAATTCTGGCTCTCTGCACCTATTCGCAGTTTGAAATTCCGACTTTCTATACCAAAAATATTCCATTTACTGTAAGCGGCGGTGGGTCACATTTTGCCCAAACCCCCCTGCAGTTTTCAAAATATCCCAAACATCCCAAATTCGATAAATGAGCCATATTTTGGACCCAAATTCTGGCTCTCTGCACCTATTCGCCGTTTGAAATTCCGACTTTTTATACCAAAAATATGCCAATTACTGAGAGCGAGGGTAGGTCACATTTTGCCCAAACCCCCCTGCAGTTTTCAAAATATCCCAAATATCCCAAATTCGATACCTGAGCCATATTTTGGACCCAAATTCTGGCTCTCTGCACCTATTCGCAGTTTGAAATTCCGACTTTTTATACCAAAAATCTGTCAATTACTGAAAGCGGCGGTGGGTCACATTTTGCCCAAACCCCCCTGCCGTTTTCAAAATATCCCAAACATCCCAAATTCGATACCTGAGCCATATTTTGGACCCAAATTCTGGCTCTCTGCACCTATTCGCAGTTTGAAATTCCAACTTTCTATACCAAAAATATGCCAATTACTGAAAGCGGCGGTGGGTCACATTTTGCCCAAACCCCCCTGCAGTTTTCAAAATACCCCAAACATCCCAATTTCGATACCTGAGATATATTTTGGACCCAAATTCTGGCTCTCTGCACCTATTCGCCGTTTGAAATTCCGACTTTCTATAACAAAAATATGCCAATTACTGAAAGCGAGGGTGGGTCACATTTTACCCAAACCCCCCTGCAGTTTTCAAAATATCCCAAATTCGATACCTGAGCCATATTTTGGACCCAAATTCTGGCTCTCTGCACCTATTCGCAGTTTGAAATTCCGACTTTCTATAACAAAAATATGCCAATTACTGAAAGCGAGGGTGGGTCACATTTTACCCAAACCCCCCTGCAGTTTTCAAAATATCCCAAACATCCCAAATTCGATAAATGAACCATATTTTGGACCCAAATTCTGGCTCTCTGCACCTATTCGCTGTTTGAAATTCCGAATTTTTATACCAAAAATATGAAAATTACTGAAAGCGAGGGTAGGTCACATTTTGCCCAAACCCCCCTGCAGTTTTCATAATATCCCAAACATCCCAAATTCGATACCTGAGCCATATTTTGGACCCAAATTCTGGCTCTCTGCACCTATTCGCAGTTTGAAATTCCGACTTTTTATACAAAAAATATGCCAATTACTGAAAGCGGCGGTGGGTCAAATTTACCCCAAACCCCCTTGCAGTTTTCAAAATATCCCAAACATCCCAAATTCGATACCTGAGCCATATTTTGGACCCAAATTCTGGCTCTCTGCACCTATTCGCCGTTTGAAATTCCGACTTTTTATACCAAAAATATGCCAATTACTGAAAGCGGCGGTGGGTCACATTTTACCCAAACCCCCCTGCAGTTTTCAAAATGTTCCAAATATCCCAAATTCGATACCTGAGCCATATTTTGGACCCAAATTCTGGCTCTCTGCACCTATTCTCAGTTTGAAATTCCGACTTTTTATACCAAAATCTGCCAATTACTGAAACCCGCGGTGGGTCACATTTTGCTCAAACCCCCCTGCAGTTTTCAAAATATCACTAACATCCCAAATTCGATACCTGAACCATATTTTGGACCCAAATTCTGGCTCTCTGCACCTATTCGCCGTTTGAAATTCCTACTTTTTATACCAAAAATATGCCAATTACTTAAAGTGGCGGTGGGTCACATTTTGCCCAAACCCACCGGCAGTTTTCAAAATATCCAAAACATCCCAAATTCGATACTTGAGCCATATTTTGGACCCAAATTCTGGCTCTCTGCACCTATTCGCCGTTTGAAATTCCGACTTTTTATACCAAAAATATGCCAATTACTGAAAGCGGCGGTGGGTCACATTTTACCCAAACCCCCCTGCAGTTTTCAAAATGTTCCAAATATCCCAAATTCGATACCTGAGCCATATTTTGGACCCAAATTCTGGCTCTCTGCACCTATTCTCAGTTTGAAATTCCGACTTTTTATACCAAAATCTGCCAATTACTGACACCCGCCGTGGGTCACATTTTGCTCAAACCCCCCTGCAGTTTTCAAAATATCACTAACATCCCAAATTCGATACCTGAACCATATTTTGGACCCAAATTCTGGCTCTCTGCACCTATTCGCCGTTTGAAATTCCTACTTTTTATACCAAAAATATGCCAATTACTTAAAGTGGCGGTGGGTCACATTTTGCCCAAACCCACCGGCAGTTTTCAAAATATCCAAAACATCCCAAATTCGATACTTGAGCCATATTTTGGACCCAAATTCTGGCTCTCTGCACCTATTCGCAGTTTGAAATTCCGAATTTCTATACCAAAAATATTCCATTTACTGAAAGCGGCGGTGGGTCACATTTTGCCCAAACCCCCCTGCAGTTTTCAAAATATCCCAAACATCCCAAATTCGATAAATGAGCCATATTTTGGACCCAAATTCTGGCTCTCTGCACCTATTCGCCGTTTGAAATTCCGACTTTTTATACCAAAAATATGCCAATTACTGAGAGCGAGGGTAGGTCACATTTTGCCCAAACCCCCCTGCAGTTTTCAAAATATCCCAAACATCCCAAATTCGATACCTGAGCCATATTTTGGACCCAAATTCTGGCTCTCTGCACCTATTCGCAGTTTGAAATTCCGACTTTTTATACCAAACATATGTCAATTACTGAAAGCGGCGGTGGGTCACATTTTGCCCAAACCCCCCTGCAGTTTTCAAAATATCCCAAACATCCCAAATTCGATACCTGAGCCATATTTTGGACCCAAATTCTGGCTCTCTGCATCTATTCGCAGTTTGAAATTCCGACTTTTTATACCAAAAATCTGCCAATTACTGAAAGCGGCGGTGGGTCACATTTTGCCCAAACCCCCCTGCAGTTTTCAAAATATCCCAAACATCCCAAATTCGATACCTGAGCCATATTTTGGGCCCAAATTCTGGCTCTCTGCACCTATTCGCCGTTTGAAATTCCGACTTTTTATACCAAAAATATGCCAATTACTGAAAGCGGCGGTGGGTCACATTTTACCCAAACCCCCCTGCAGTTTTCAAAATATCTCAAATATCCCAAATTCGATACCTGAGCCATATTTTGGACCCAAATTCTGGCTCTCTGCACCTATTCGCAGTTTGAAATTCCGACTTTCTATACCAAAAATATTCCATTTACTGAAAGCGGCGGTGGGTCACATTTTGCCCAAACCCCCCTGCAGTTTTCAAAATATCCCAAACATCCCAAATTCGATAAATGAGCCATATTTTGGACCCAAATTCTGGCTCTCTGCACCTATTCGCCGTTTGAAATTCCGACTTTTTATACCAAAAATATGCCAATTACTGAGAGCGAGGGTAGGTCACATTTTGCCCAAACCCCCCTGCAGTTTTCAAAATATCCCAAACATCCCAAATTCGATACCTGAGCCATATTTTGGACCCAAATTCTGGCTCTCTGCACCTATTCGCAGTTTGAAATTCCGACTTTTTATACCAAACATATGTCAATTACTGAAAGCGGCGGTGGGTCACATTTTGCCCAAACCCCCCTGCAGTTTTCAAAATATCCCAAACATCCCAAATTCGATACCTGAGCCATATTTTGGACCCAAATTCTGGCTCTCTGCATCTATTCGCAGTTTGAAATTCCGAATTTTTATACCAAAAATCTGCCAATTACTGAAAGCGGCGGTGGGTCACATTTTACCCAAACCCCCCTGCAGTTTTCAAAATATCCCAAACATCCCAAATTCGATACCTGAGCCATATTTTGGGCCCAAATTCTGGCTCTCTGCACCTATTCGCCGTTTGAAATTCCGACTTTTTATACCAAAAATATGCCAATTACTGAAAGCGGCGGTGGGTCACATTTTACCCAAACCCCCCTGCAGTTTTCAAAATATCTCAAATATCCCAAATTCGATACCTGAGCCATATTTTGGACCCAAATTCTGGCTCTCTGCACCTATTCGCAGTTTGAAATTCCGACTTTCTATACCAAAAATATTCCATTTACTGAAAGCGGCGGTGGGTCACATTTTGCCCAAACCCCCCTGCAGTTTTCAAAATATCCCAAACATCCCAAATTCGATAAATGAGCCATATTTTGGACCCAAATTCTGGCTCTCTGCACCTATTCGCCGTTTGAAATTCCGACTTGTTATACCAAAAATATGCCAATTACTGAGAGCGAGGGTAGGTCACATTTTGCCCAAACCCCCCCTGCATTTTTCAAAATATCCCAAATATCCCAAATTCGATACCTGAGCCATATTTTGGACCCAAATTCTGGCTCTCTGCACCTATTCGCAGTTTGAAATTCCGACTTTTTATACAAAAAATATGCCAATTACTGAAAGCGGCGGTGGGTCAAATTTACCCCAAACCCCCTTGCAGTTTTCAAAATATCCCAAACATCCCAAATTCGATACCTGAGCCATATTTTGGACCCAAATTCTGGCTCTCTGCGCCTATTCGCAGTTTGAAATTCCGAATTTTTATACCAAAAATATGCCAATTACTGAAACCCGCGGTGGGTCACATTTTGCCCAAACCCCCCGGCAGTTTTCAAAATATCCCTAACATCCCAAATTCGATACCTGAGCCATATTTTGGGCCCAAATTCTGGCTCTCTGCACCTATTCGCCGTTTGAAATTCCAACTTTTTATACCAAAAATATGCCAATTACTGAAAGCGGCGGTGGGTCACATTTTACCCAAACCCCCCTGCAGTTTTCAAAATATCCCAAATATCCCAAATTCGATACCTGAGCCATATTTTGGACCCAAATTCTGGCTCTCTGCACCTATTCGCAGTTTGAAATTCCGACTTTCTATACCAAAAATATTCCATTTACTGTAAGCGGCGGTGGGTCACATTTTGCCCAAACCCCCCTGCAGTTTTCAAAATATCCCAAACATCCCAAATTCGATAAATGAGCCATATTTTGGACCCAAATTCTGGCTCTCTGCACCTATTCGCCGTTTGAAATTCCGACTTTTTATACCAAAAATATGCCAATTACTGAGAGCGAGGGTAGGTCACATTTTGCCCAAACCCCCCTGCAGTTTTCAAAATATCCCAAATATCCCAAATTCGATACCTGAGCCATATTTTGGACCCAAATTCTGGCTCTCTGCACCTATTCGCAGTTTGAAATTCCGACTTTTTATACCAAAAATCTGTCAATTACTGAAAGCGGCGGTGGGTCACATTTTGCCCAAACCCCCCTGCCGTTTTCAAAATATCCCAAACATCCCAAATTCGATACCTGAGCCATATTTTGGACCCAAATTCTGGCTCTCTGCACCTATTCGCAGTTTGAAATTCCAACTTTCTATACCAAAAATATGCCAATTACTGAAAGCGGCGGTGGGTCACATTTTGCCCAAACCCCCCTGCAGTTTTCAAAATACCCCAAACATCCCAATTTCGATACCTGAGATATATTTTGGACCCAAATTCTGGCTCTCTGCACCTATTCGCCGTTTGAAATTCCGAATTTCTATAACAAAAATATGCCAATTACTGAAAGCGAGGGTGGGTCACATTTTACCCAAACCCCCCTGCAGTTTTCAAAATATCCCAAATTCGATACCTGAGCCATATTTTGGACCCAAATTCTGGCTCTCTGCACCTATTCGCAGTTTGAAATTCCGACTTTCTATAACAAAAATATGCCAATTACTGAAAGCGAGGGTGGGTCACATTTTACCCAAACCCCCCTGCAGTTTTCAAAATATCCCAAACATCCCAAATTCGATAAATGAACCATATTTTGGACCCAAATTCTGGCTCTCTGCACCTATTCGCTGTTTGAAATTCCGAATTTTTATACCAAAAATATGAAAATTACTGAAAGCGAGGGTAGGTCACATTTTGCCCAAACCCCCCTGCAGTTTTCATAATATCCCAAACATCCCAAATTCGATACCTGAGCCATATTTTGGACCCAAATTCTGGCTCTCTGCACCTATTCGCAGTTTGAAATTCCGACTTTTTATACAAAAAATATGCCAATTACTGAAAGCGGCGGTGGGTCAAATTTACCCCAAACCCCCTTGCAGTTTTCAAAATATCCCAAACATCCCAAATTCGATACCTGAGCCATATTTTGGACCCAAATTCTGGCTCTCTGCACCTATTCGCCGTTTGAAATTCCGACTTTTTATACCAAAAATATGCCAATTACTGAAAGCGGCGGTGGGTCACATTTTACCCAAACCCCCCTGCAGTTTTCAAAATGTTCCAAATATCCCAAATTCGATACCTGAGCCATATTTTGGACCCAAATTCTGGCTCTCTGCACCTATTCTCAGTTTGAAATTCCGACTTTTTATACCAAAATCTGCCAATTACTGAAACCCGCGGTGGGTCACATTTTGCTCAAACCCCCCTGCAGTTTTCAAAATATCACTAACATCCCAAATTCGATACCTGAACCATATTTTGGACCCAAATTCTGGCTCTCTGCACCTATTCGCCGTTTGAAATTCCTACTTTTTATACCAAAAATATGCCAATTACTTAAAGTGGCGGTGGGTCACATTTTGCCCAAACCCACCGGCAGTTTTCAAAATATCCAAAACATCCCAAATTCGATACTTGAGCCATATTTTGGACCCAAATTCTGGCTCTCTGCACCTATTCGCAGTTTGAAATTCCGAATTTCTATACCAAAAATATTCCATTTACTGAAAGCGGCGGTGGGTCACATTTTGCCCAAACCCCCCTGCAGTTTTCAAAATATCCCAAACATCCCAAATTCGATAAATGAACCAAATTTTGGACCCAAATTCTGGCTCTCTGCACCTATTCGCCGTTTGAAATTCCGACTTTTTATACCAAAAATATGCCAATTACTGAGAGCGAGGGTAGGTCACATTTTGCCCAAACCCCCCTGCAGTTTTCAAAATATCCCAAACATCCCAAATTCGATACCTGAGCCATATTTTGGACCCAAATTCTGGCTCTCTGCACCTATTCGCAGTTTGAAATTCCGACTTTTTATACCAAACATATGTCAATTACTGAAAGCGGCGGTGGGTCACATTTTGCCCAAACCCCCCTGCAGTTTTCAAAATATCCCAAACATCCCAAATTCGATACCTGAGCCATATTTTGGACCCAAATTCTGGCTCTCTGCATCTATTCGCAGTTTGAAATTCCGACTTTTTATACCAAAAATCTGCCAATTACTGAAAGCGGCGGTGGGTCACATTTTGCCCAAACCCCCCTGCAGTTTTCAAAATATCCCAAACATCCCAAATTCGATACCTGAGCCATATTTTGGGCCCAAATTCTGGCTCTCTGCACCTATTCGCCGTTTGAAATTCCGACTTTTTATACCAAAAATATGCCAATTACTGAAAGCGGCGGTGGGTCACATTTTACCCAAACCCCCCTGCAGTTTTCAAAATATCTCAAATATCCCAAATTCGATACCTGAGCCATATTTTGGACCCAAATTCTGGCTCTCTGCACCTATTCGCAGTTTGAAATTCCGACTTTCTATACCAAAAATATTCCATTTACTGAAAGCGGCGGTGGGTCACATTTTGCCCAAACCCCCCTGCAGTTTTCAAAATATCCCAAACATCCCAAATTCGATAAATGAGCCATATTTTGGACCCAAATTCTGGCTCTCTGCACCTATTCGCCGTTTGAAATTCCGACTTTTTATACCAAAAATATGCCAATTACTGAGAGCGAGGGTAGGTCACATTTTGCCCAAACCCCCCTGCAGTTTTCAAAATATCCCAAACATCCCAAATTCGATACCTGAGCCATATTTTGGACCCAAATTCTGGCTCTCTGCACCTATTCGCAGTTTGAAATTCCGACTTTTTATACCAAACATATGTCAATTACTGAAAGCGGCGGTGGGTCACATTTTGCCCAAACCCCCCTGCAGTTTTCAAAATATCCCAAACATCCCAAATTCGATACCTGAGCCATATTTTGGACCCAAATTCTGGCTCTCTGCATCTATTCGCAGTTTGAAATTCCGACTTTTTATACCAAAAATCTGCCAATTACTGAAAGCGGCGGTGGGTCACATTTTGCCCAAACCCCCCTGCAGTTTTCAAAATATCCCAAACATCCCAAATTCGATACCTGAGCCATATTTTGGGCCCAAATTCTGGCTCTCTGCACCTATTCGCCGTTTGAAATTCCGACTTTTTATACCAAAAATATGCCAATTACTGAAAGCGGCGGTGGGTCACATTTTACCCAAACCCCCCTGCAGTTTTCAAAATATCTCAAATATCCCAAATTCGATACCTGAGCCATATTTTGGACCCAAATTCTGGCTCTCTGCACCTATTCGCAGTTTGAAATTCCGACTTTCTATACCAAAAATATTCCATTTACTGAAAGCGGCGGTGGGTCACATTTTGCCCAAACCCCCCTGCAGTTTTCAAAATATCCCAAACATCCCAAATTCGATAAATGAGCCATATTTTGGACCCAAATTCTGGCTCTCTGCACCTATTCGCCGTTTGAAATTCCGACTTTTTATACCAAAAATATGCCAATTACTGAGAGCGAGGGTAGGTCACATTTTGCCCAAACCCCCCTGCAGTTTTCAAAATATCCCAAACATCCCAAATTCGATACCTGAGCCATATTTTGGACCCAAATTCTGGCTCTCTGCACCTATTCGCAGTTTGAAATTCCGACTTTTTATACCAAACATATGTCAATTACTGAAAGCGGCGGTGGGTCACATTTTGCCCAAACCCCCCTGCAGTTTTCAAAATATCCCAAACATCCCAAATTCGATACCTGAGCCATATTTTGGACCCAAATTCTGGCTCTCTGCATCTATTCGCAGTTTGAAATTCCGACTTTTTATACCAAAAATCTGCCAATTACTGAAAGCGGTGGTGGGTCACATTTTACCCAAACCCCCCTGCAGTTTTCAAAATATCCCAAACATCCCAAATTCGATACCTGAGCCATATTTTGGGCCCAAATTCTGGCTCTCTGCACCTATTCGCCGTTTGAAATTCCGACTTTTTATACCAAAAATATGCCAATTACTGAAAGCGGCGGTGGGTCACATTTTACCCAAACCCCCCTGCAGTTTTCAAAATATCTCAAATATCCCAAATTCGATACCTGAGCCATATTTTGGACCCAAATTCTGGCTCTCTGCACCTATTCGCAGTTTGAAATTCCGACTTTCTATACCAAAAATATTCCATTTACTGAAAGCGGCGGTGGGTCACATTTTGCCCAAACCCCCCTGCAGTTTTCAAAATATCCCAAACATCCCAAATTCGATAAATGAGCCATATTTTGGACCCAAATTCTGGCTCTCTGCACCTATTCGCCGTTTGAAATTCCGACTTGTTATACCAAAAATATGCCAATTACTGAGAGCGAGGGTAGGTCACATTTTGCCCAAACCCCCCCTGCATTTTTCAAAATATCCCAAATATCCCAAATTCGATACCTGAGCCATATTTTGGACCCAAATTCTGGCTCTCTGCACCTATTCGCAGTTTGAAATTCCGACTTTTTATACCAAAAATCTGTCAATTACTGAAAGCGGCGGTGGGTCACATTTTGCCCAAACCCCCCTGCCGTTTTCAAAATATCCCAAATATCCCAAATTCGATACCTGAGCCATATTTTGGACCCAAATTCTGGCTCTCTGCACCTATTCGCAGTTTGAAATTCCAACTTTCTATACCAAAAATATGCCAATTACTGAAAGCGGCGGTGGGTCACATTTTGCCCAAACCCCCCTGCAGTTTTCAAAATAACCCAAACATCCCAATTTCGATACCTGAGATATATTTTGGACCCAAATTCTGGCTCTCTGCACCTATTCGCCGTTTGAAATTCCGACTTTCTATAACAAAAATATGCCAATTACTGAAAGCGAGGGTGGGTCACATTTTACCCAAACCCCCCTGCAGTTTTCAAAATATCCCAAATTCGATACCTGAGCCATATTTTGGACCCAAATTCTGGCTCTCTGCACCTATTCGCAGTTTGAAATTCCGACTTTCTATAACAAAAATATGCCAATTACTGAAAGCGAGGGTGGGTCACATTTTACCCAAACCCCCCTGTAGTTTTCAAAATATCCCAAACATCCCAAATTCGATAAATGAACCATATTTTGGACCCAAATTCTGGCTCTCTGCACCTATTCGCTGTTTGAAATTCCGAATTTTTATACCAAAAATATGAAAATTACTGAAAGCTAGGGTAGGTCACATTTTGCCCAAACCCCCCTGCAGTTTTCAAAATATCCCAAACATCCCAAATTCGATACCTGAGCCATATTTTGGACCCAAATTCTGGCTCTCTGCACCTATTCGCAGTTTGAAATTCCGACTTTTTATACAAAAAATATGCCAATTACTGAAAGCGGCGGTGGGTCAAATTTACCCCAAACCCCCTTGCAGTTTTCAAAATATCCCAAACATCCCAAATTCGATACCTGAGCCATATTTTGGACCCAAATTCTGGCTCTCTGCACCTATTCGCCGTTTGAAATTCCGACTTTTTATACAAAAAATATGCCAATTACTGAAAGCGGCGGTGGGTCACATTTTACCCAAACCCCCCTGCAGTTTTCAAAATATCCCAAATATCCCAAATTCGATACCTGAGCCATATTTTGGACCCAAATTCTGGCTCTCTGCACCTATTCGCAGTTTGAAATTCCGACTTTTTATACCAAAATCTGCCAATTACTGAAACCCGCGGTGGGTCACATTTTGCTCAAACCCCCCTGCAGTTTTCAAAATATCACTAACATCCCAAATTCGATACCTGAACCATATTTTGGACCCAAATTCTGGCTCTCTGCACCTATTCGCCGTTTGAAATTCCTACTTTTTATACCAAAAATATGCCAATTACTTAAAGTGGCGGTGGGTCACATTTTGCCCAAACCCACCGGCAGTTTTCAAAATATCCAAAACATCCCAAATTCGATACTTGAGCCATATTTTGGACCCAAATTCTGGCTCTCTGCACCTATTCGCAGTTTGAAATTCCGAATTTCTATACCAAAAATATTCCATTTACTGAAAGCGGCGGTGGGTCACATTTTGCCCAAACCCCCCCTGCAGTTTTCAAAATATCCCAAACATCCCAAATTCGATAAATGAACCAAATTTTGGACCCAAATTCTGGCTCTCTGCACCTATTCGCCGTTTGAAATTCCTACTTTTTATACCAAAAATATGCCAATTACTGAAAGTGGCGGTGGGTCACATTTTGCCCAAACCCCCCTGCAGTTTTCAAAATATCCCAAACATCCCAAATTCGATACCTGAGCCATATTTTGGACCCAAATTCTGGCTCTCTGCACCTATTCGCAGTTTGAAATTCCGACTTTTTATACCAAACATGTCAATTACTGAAAGCGGCGGTGGGTCACATTTTGCCCAAACCCCCCTGCAGTTTTCAAAATATCCCAAACATCCCAAATTCGATACCTGAGCCATATTTTGGACCCAAATTCTGGCTCTCTGCATCTATTCGCAGTTTGAAATTCCGACTTTTTATACCAAAAATCTGCCAATTACTGAAAGCGGCGGTGGGTCACATTTTGCCCAAACCCCCCTGCAGTTTTCAAAATATCCCAAACATCCCAAATTCGATACCTGAGCCATATTTTGGGCCCAAATTCTGGCTCTCTGCAAATATTCGCCGTTTGAAATTCCGACTTTTTATACCAAAAATATGCCAATTACTGAAAGCGGCGTTGGGTCACATTTTACCCAAACCCCCCTGCAGTTTTCAAAATATCCCAAATATCCCAAATTCGATACCTGAGCCATATTTTGGACCCAAATTCTGGCTCTCTGCACCTATTCGCAGTTTGAAATTCCGACTTTCTATACCAAAAATATTCCATTTACTGAAAGCGGCGGTGGGTCACATTTTGCCCAAACCCCCCTGCAGTTTTCAAAATATCCCAATCATCCCAAATTCGATAAATGAGCCATATTTTGGACCCAAATTCTGGCTCTCTGCACCTATTCGCCGTTTGAAATTCCGACTTTTTATACCAAAAATATGCCAATTACTGAGAGCGAGGGTAGGTCACATTTTGCCCAAACCCCCCTGCATTTTTCAAAATATCCCAAATATCCCAAATTCGATACCTGAGCCATATTTTGGACCCAAATTCTGGCTCTCTGCACCTATTCGCAGTTCGAAATTCCGACTTTTTATACCAAAAATCTGTCAATTACTGAAAGCGGCAGTGGGTCACATTTTGCCCAAACCCCCCTGCCGTTTTCAAAATATCCCAAACATCCCAAATTCGATACCTGAGCCATATTTTGGACCCAAATTCTGGCTCTCTGCACCTATTCGCAGTTTGAAATTCCAACTTTCTATACCAAAAATATGCCAATTACTGAAAGCGGCGGTGGGTCACATTTTGCCCAAACCCCCCTGCAGTTTTCAAAATATCCCAAACATCCCAATTTCGATACCTGAGATATATTTTGGACCCAAATTCTGGCTCTCTGCACCTATTCGCCGTTTGAAATTCCGACTTTCTATAACAAAAATATGCCAATTACTGAAAGCGAGGGTGGGTCACATTTTACCCAAACCCCCCTGCAGTTTTCAAAATATCCCAAATTCGATACCTGAGCCATATTTTGGACCCAAATTCTGGCTCTCTGCACCTATTCGCAGTTTGAAATTCTGACTTTTTATACCAAAAATATGCCAATTACTGAAAGCGGCGGTGGGTCACATTTTGCCCAAACCCACCTGCAGTTTTCAAAATATCCAAAACATCCCAAATTCGATACTTGAGCCATATTTTGGACCCAAATTCTGGCTCTCTGCACCTATTCGCAGTTTGAAATTCCGACTTTCTATACCAAAAATATTCCATTTACTGAAAGCGGCGGTGGGTCACATTTTGCCCAAACCCCCCTGCAGTTTTCAAAATATCCCAAACATCCCAAATTCGATAAATGAGCCATATTTTGGACCCAAATTCTGGCTCTCTGCACCTATTCGCCGTTTGAAATTCCGACTTGTTATACCAAAAATATGCCAATTACTGAGAGCGAGGGTAGGTCACATTTTGCCCAAACCCCCCCTGCATTTTTCAAAATATCCCAAATATCCCAAATTCGATACCTGAGCCATATTTTGGACCCAAATTCTGGCTCTCTGCACCTATTCGCAGTTTGAAATTCCGACTTTTTATACAAAAAATATGCCAATTACTGAAAGCGGCGGTGGGTCAAATTTACCCCAAACCCCCTTGCAGTTTTCAAAATATCCCAAACATCCCAAATTCGATACCTGAGCCATATTTTGGACCCAAATTCTGGCTCTCTGCGCCTATTCGCAGTTTGAAATTCCGAATTTTTATACCAAAAATATGCCAATTACTGAAACCCGCGGTGGGTCACATTTTGCCCAAACCCCCCGGCAGTTTTCAAAATATCCCTAACATCCCAAATTCGATACCTGAGCCATATTTTGGGCCCAAATTCTGGCTCTCTGCACCTATTCGCCGTTTGAAATTCCAACTTTTTATACCAAAAATATGCCAATTACTGAAAGCGGCGGTGGGTCACATTTTACCCAAACCCCCCTGCAGTTTTCAAAATATCCCAAATATCCCAAATTCGATACCTGAGCCATATTTTGGACCCAAATTCTGGCTCTCTGCACCTATTCGCAGTTTGAAATTCCGACTTTCTATACCAAAAATATTCCATTTACTGTAAGCGGCGGTGGGTCACATTTTGCCCAAACCCCCCTGCAGTTTTCAAAATATCCCAAACATCCCAAATTCGATAAATGAGCCATATTTTGGACCCAAATTCTGGCTCTCTGCACCTATTCGCCGTTTGAAATTCCGACTTTTTATACCAAAAATATGCCAATTACTGAGAGCGAGGGTAGGTCACATTTTGCCCAAACCCCCCTGCAGTTTTCAAAATATCCCAAATATCCCAAATTCGATACCTGAGCCATATTTTGGACCCAAATTCTGGCTCTCTGCACCTATTCGCAGTTTGAAATTCCGACTTTTTATACCAAAAATCTGTCAATTACTGAAAGCGGCGGTGGGTCACATTTTGCCCAAACCCCCCTGCCGTTTTCAAAATATCCCAAACATCCCAAATTCGATACCTGAGCCATATTTTGGACCCAAATTCTGGCTCTCTGCACCTATTCGCAGTTTGAAATTCCAACTTTCTATACCAAAAATATGCCAATTACTGAAAGCGGCGGTGGGTCACATTTTGCCCAAACCCCCCTGCAGTTTTCAAAATACCCCAAACATCCCAATTTCGATACCTGAGATATATTTTGGACCCAAATTCTGGCTCTCTGCACCTATTCGCCGTTTGAAATTCCGACTTTCTATAACAAAAATATGCCAATTACTGAAAGCGAGGGTGGGTCACATTTTACCCAAACCCCCCTGCAGTTTTCAAAATATCCCAAATTCGATACCTGAGCCATATTTTGGACCCAAATTCTGGCTCTCTGCACCTATTCGCAGTTTGAAATTCCGACTTTCTATAACAAAAATATGCCAATTACTGAAAGCGAGGGTGGGTCACATTTTACCCAAACCCCCCTGCAGTTTTCAAAATATCCCAAACATCCCAAATTCGATAAATGAACCATATTTTGGACCCAAATTCTGGCTCTCTGCACCTATTCGCTGTTTGAAATTCCGAATTTTTATACCAAAAATATGAAAATTACTGAAAGCGAGGGTAGGTCACATTTTGCCCAAACCCCCCTGCAGTTTTCATAATATCCCAAACATCCCAAATTCGATACCTGAGCCATATTTTGGACCCAAATTCTGGCTCTCTGCACCTATTCGCAGTTTGAAATTCCGACTTTTTATACAAAAAATATGCCAATTACTGAAAGCGGCGGTGGGTCAAATTTACCCCAAACCCCCTTGCAGTTTTCAAAATATCCCAAACATCCCAAATTCGATACCTGAGCCATATTTTGGACCCAAATTCTGGCTCTCTGCACCTATTCGCCGTTTGAAATTCCGACTTTTTATACCAAAAATATGCCAATTACTGAAAGCGGCGGTGGGTCACATTTTACCCAAACCCCCCTGCAGTTTTCAAAATGTTCCAAATATCCCAAATTCGATACCTGAGCCATATTTTGGACCCAAATTCTGGCTCTCTGCACCTATTCTCAGTTTGAAATTCCGACTTTTTATACCAAAATCTGCCAATTACTGAAACCCGCGGTGGGTCACATTTTGCTCAAACCCCCCTGCAGTTTTCAAAATATCACTAACATCCCAAATTCGATACCTGAACCATATTTTGGACCCAAATTCTGGCTCTCTGCACCTATTCGCCGTTTGAAATTCCTACTTTTTATACCAAAAATATGCCAATTACTTAAAGTGGCGGTGGGTCACATTTTGCCCAAACCCACCGGCAGTTTTCAAAATATCCAAAACATCCCAAATTCGATACTTGAGCCATATTTTGGACCCAAATTCTGGCTCTCTGCACCTATTCGCAGTTTGAAATTCCGAATTTCTATACCAAAAATATTCCATTTACTGAAAGCGGCGGTGGGTCACATTTTGCCCAAACCCCCCTGCAGTTTTCAAAATATCCCAAACATCCCAAATTCGATAAATGAACCAAATTTTGGACCCAAATTCTGGCTCTCTGCACCTATTCGCCGTTTGAAATTCCGACTTTTTATACCAAAAATATGCCAATTACTGAGAGCGAGGGTAGGTCACATTTTGCCCAAACCCCCCTGCAGTTTTCAAAATATCCCAAACATCCCAAATTCGATACCTGAGCCATATTTTGGACCCAAATTCTGGCTCTCTGCACCTATTCGCAGTTTGAAATTCCGACTTTTTATACCAAACATATGTCAATTACTGAAAGCGGCGGTGGGTCACATTTTGCCCAAACCCCCCTGCAGTTTTCAAAATATCCCAAACATCCCAAATTCGATACCTGAGCCATATTTTGGACCCAAATTCTGGCTCTCTGCATCTATTCGCAGTTTGAAATTCCGACTTTTTATACCAAAAATCTGCCAATTACTGAAAGCGGCGGTGGGTCACATTTTGCCCAAACCCCCCTGCAGTTTTCAAAATATCCCAAACATCCCAAATTCGATACCTGAGCCATATTTTGGGCCCAAATTCTGGCTCTCTGCACCTATTCGCCGTTTGAAATTCCGACTTTTTATACCAAAAATATGCCAATTACTGAAAGCGGCGGTGGGTCACATTTTACCCAAACCCCCCTGCAGTTTTCAAAATATCTCAAATATCCCAAATTCGATACCTGAGCCATATTTTGGACCCAAATTCTGGCTCTCTGCACCTATTCGCAGTTTGAAATTCCGACTTTCTATACCAAAAATATTCCATTTACTGAAAGCGGCGGTGGGTCACATTTTGCCCAAACCCCCCTGCAGTTTTCAAAATATCCCAAACATCCCAAATTCGATAAATGAGCCATATTTTGGACCCAAATTCTGGCTCTCTGCACCTATTCGCCGTTTGAAATTCCGACTTTTTATACCAAAAATATGCCAATTACTGAGAGCGAGGGTAGGTCACATTTTGCCCAAACCCCCCTGCAGTTTTCAAAATATCCCAAACATCCCAAATTCGATACCTGAGCCATATTTTGGACCCAAATTCTGGCTCTCTGCACCTATTCGCAGTTTGAAATTCCGACTTTTTATACCAAACATATGTCAATTACTGAAAGCGGCGGTGGGTCACATTTTGCCCAAACCCCCCTGCAGTTTTCAAAATATCCCAAACATCCCAAATTCGATACCTGAGCCATATTTTGGACCCAAATTCTGGCTCTCTGCATCTATTCGCAGTTTGAAATTCCGACTTTTTATACCAAAAATCTGCCAATTACTGAAAGCGGCGGTGGGTCACATTTTGCCCAAACCCCCCTGCAGTTTTCAAAATATCCCAAACATCCCAAATTCGATACCTGAGCCATATTTTGGGCCCAAATTCTGGCTCTCTGCACCTATTCGCCGTTTGAAATTCCGACTTTTTATACCAAAAATATGCCAATTACTGAAAGCGGCGGTGGGTCACATTTTACCCAAACCCCCCTGCAGTTTTCAAAATATCTCAAATATCCCAAATTCGATACCTGAGCCATATTTTGGACCCAAATTCTGGCTCTCTGCACCTATTCGCAGTTTGAAATTCCGACTTTCTATACCAAAAATATTCCATTTACTGAAAGCGGCGGTGGGTCACATTTTGCCCAAACCCCCCTGCAGTTTTCAAAATATCCCAAACATCCCAAATTCGATAAATGAGCCATATTTTGGACCCAAATTCTGGCTCTCTGCACCTATTCGCCGTTTGAAATTCCGACTTTTTATACCAAAAATATGCCAATTACTGAGAGCGAGGGTAGGTCACATTTTGCCCAAACCCCCCTGCAGTTTTCAAAATATCCCAAACATCCCAAATTCGATACCTGAGCCATATTTTGGACCCAAATTCTGGCTCTCTGCACCTATTCGCAGTTTGAAATTCCGACTTTTTATACCAAACATATGTCAATTACTGAAAGCGGCGGTGGGTCACATTTTGCCCAAACCCCCCTGCAGTTTTCAAAATATCCCAAACATCCCAAATTCGATACCTGAGCCATATTTTGGACCCAAATTCTGGCTCTCTGCATCTATTCGCAGTTTGAAATTCCGACTTTTTATACCAAAAATCTGCCAATTACTGAAAGCGGTGGTGGGTCACATTTTACCCAAACCCCCCTGCAGTTTTCAAAATATCCCAAACATCCCAAATTCGATACCTGAGCCATATTTTGGGCCCAAATTCTGGCTCTCTGCACCTATTCGCCGTTTGAAATTCCGACTTTTTATACCAAAAATATGCCAATTACTGAAAGCGGCGGTGGGTCACATTTTACCCAAACCCCCCTGCAGTTTTCAAAATATCTCAAATATCCCAAATTCGATACCTGAGCCATATTTTGGACCCAAATTCTGGCTCTCTGCACCTATTCGCAGTTTGAAATTCCGACTTTCTATACCAAAAATATTCCATTTACTGAAAGCGGCGGTGGGTCACATTTTGCCCAAACCCCCCTGCAGTTTTCAAAATATCCCAAACATCCCAAATTCGATAAATGAGCCATATTTTGGACCCAAATTCTGGCTCTCTGCACCTATTCGCCGTTTGAAATTCCGACTTGTTATACCAAAAATATGCCAATTACTGAGAGCGAGGGTAGGTCACATTTTGCCCAAACCCCCCCTGCATTTTTCAAAATATCCCAAATATCCCAAATTCGATACCTGAGCCATATTTTGGACCCAAATTCTGGCTCTCTGCACCTATTCGCAGTTTGAAATTCCGACTTTTTATACCAAAAATCTGTCAATTACTGAAAGCGGCGGTGGGTCACATTTTGCCCAAACCCCCCTGCCGTTTTCAAAATATCCCAAATATCCCAAATTCGATACCTGAGCCATATTTTGGACCCAAATTCTGGCTCTCTGCACCTATTCGCAGTTTGAAATTCCAACTTTCTATACCAAAAATATGCCAATTACTGAAAGCGGCGGTGGGTCACATTTTGCCCAAACCCCCCTGCAGTTTTCAAAATAACCCAAACATCCCAATTTCGATACCTGAGATATATTTTGGACCCAAATTCTGGCTCTCTGCACCTATTCGCCGTTTGAAATTCCGACTTTCTATAACAAAAATATGCCAATTACTGAAAGCGAGGGTGGGTCACATTTTACCCAAACCCCCCTGCAGTTTTCAAAATATCCCAAATTCGATACCTGAGCCATATTTTGGACCCAAATTCTGGCTCTCTGCACCTATTCGCAGTTTGAAATTCCGACTTTCTATAACAAAAATATGCCAATTACTGAAAGCGAGGGTGGGTCACATTTTACCCAAACCCCCCTGCAGTTTTCAAAATATCCCAAACATCCCAAATTCGATAAATGAACCATATTTTGGACCCAAATTCTGGCTCTCTGCACCTATTCGCTGTTTGAAATTCCGAATTTTTATACCAAAAATATGAAAATTACTGAAAGCTAGGGTAGGTCACATTTTGCCCAAACCCCCCTGCAGTTTTCAAAATATCCCAAACATCCCAAATTCGATACCTGAGCCATATTTTGGACCCAAATTCTGGCTCTCTGCACCTATTCGCAGTTTGAAATTCCGACTTTTTATACAAAAAATATGCCAATTACTGAAAGCGGCGGTGGGTCAAATTTACCCCAAACCCCCTTGCAGTTTTCAAAATATCCCAAACATCCCAAATTCGATACCTGAGCCATATTTTGGACCCAAATTCTGGCTCTCTGCACCTATTCGCCGTTTGAAATTCCGACTTTTTATACAAAAAATATGCCAATTACTGAAAGCGGCGGTGGGTCACATTTTACCCAAACCCCCCTGCAGTTTTCAAAATATCCCAAATATCCCAAATTCGATACCTGAGCCATATTTTGGACCCAAATTCTGGCTCTCTGCACCTATTCGCAGTTTGAAATTCCGACTTTTTATACCAAAATCTGCCAATTACTGAAACCCGCGGTGGGTCACATTTTGCTCAAACCCCCCTGCAGTTTTCAAAATATCACTAACATCCCAAATTCGATACCTGAACCATATTTTGGACCCAAATTCTGGCTCTCTGCACCTATTCGCCGTTTGAAATTCCTACTTTTTATACCAAAAATATGCCAATTACTTAAAGTGGCGGTGGGTCACATTTTGCCCAAACCCACCGGCAGTTTTCAAAATATCCAAAACATCCCAAATTCGATACTTGAGCCATATTTTGGACCCAAATTCTGGCTCTCTGCACCTATTCGCAGTTTGAAATTCCGAATTTCTATACCAAAAATATTCCATTTACTGAAAGCGGCGGTGGGTCACATTTTGCCCAAACCCCCCCTGCAGTTTTCAAAATATCCCAAACATCCCAAATTCGATAAATGAACCAAATTTTGGACCCAAATTCTGGCTCTCTGCACCTATTCGCCGTTTGAAATTCCTACTTTTTATACCAAAAATATGCCAATTACTGAAAGTGGCGGTGGGTCACATTTTGCCCAAACCCCCCTGCAGTTTTCAAAATATCCCAAACATCCCAAATTCGATACCTGAGCCATATTTTGGACCCAAATTCTGGCTCTCTGCACCTATTCGCAGTTTGAAATTCCGACTTTTTATACCAAACATGTCAATTACTGAAAGCGGCGGTGGGTCACATTTTGCCCAAACCCCCCTGCAGTTTTCAAAATATCCCAAACATCCCAAATTCGATACCTGAGCCATATTTTGGACCCAAATTCTGGCTCTCTGCATCTATTCGCAGTTTGAAATTCCGACTTTTTATACCAAAAATCTGCCAATTACTGAAAGCGGCGGTGGGTCACATTTTGCCCAAACCCCCCTGCAGTTTTCAAAATATCCCAAACATCCCAAATTCGATACCTGAGCCATATTTTGGGCCCAAATTCTGGCTCTCTGCAAGTATTCGCCGTTTGAAATTCCGACTTTTTATACCAAAAATATGCCAATTACTGAAAGCGGCGTTGGGTCACATTTTACCCAAACCCCCCTGCAGTTTTCAAAATATCCCAAATATCCCAAATTCGATACCTGAGCCATATTTTGGACCCAAATTCTGGCTCTCTGCACCTATTCGCAGTTTGAAATTCCGACTTTCTATACCAAAAATATTCCATTTACTGAAAGCGGCGGTGGGTCACATTTTGCCCAAACCCCCCTGCAGTTTTCAAAATATCCCAATCATCCCAAATTCGATAAATGAGCCATATTTTGGACCCAAATTCTGGCTCTCTGCACCTATTCGCCGTTTGAAATTCCGACTTTTTATACCAAAAATATGCCAATTACTGAGAGCGAGGGTAGGTCACATTTTGCCCAAACCCCCCTGCATTTTTCAAAATATCCCAAATATCCCAAATTCGATACCTGAGCCATATTTTGGACCCAAATTCTGGCTCTCTGCACCTATTCGCAGTTCGAAATTCCGACTTTTTATACCAAAAATCTGTCAATTACTGAAAGCGGCAGTGGGTCACATTTTGCCCAAACCCCCCTGCCGTTTTCAAAATATCCCAAACATCCCAAATTCGATACCTGAGCCATATTTTGGACCCAAATTCTGGCTCTCTGCACCTATTCGCAGTTTGAAATTCCAACTTTCTATACCAAAAATATGCCAATTACTGAAAGCGGCGGTGGGTCACATTTTGCCCAAACCCCCCTGCAGTTTTCAAAATATCCCAAACATCCCAATTTCGATACCTGAGATATATTTTGGACCCAAATTCTGGCTCTCTGCACCTATTCGCCGTTTGAAATTCCGACTTTCTATAACAAAAATATGCCAATTACTGAAAGCGAGGGTGGGTCACATTTTACCCAAACCCCCCTGCAGTTTTCAAAATATCCCAAATTCGATACCTGAGCCATATTTTGGACCCAAATTCTGGCTCTCTGCACCTATTCGCAGTTTGAAATTCTGACTTTTTATACCAAAAATATGCCAATTACTGAAAGCGGCGGTGGGTCACATTTTGCCCAAACCCACCTGCAGTTTTCAAAATATCCAAAACATCCCAAATTCGATACTTGAGCCATATTTTGGACCCAAATTC
Organism: Procambarus clarkii; assembly: GCF_040958095.1. Classification (NCBI taxonomy): domain Eukaryota; kingdom Metazoa; phylum Arthropoda; class Malacostraca; order Decapoda; family Cambaridae; genus Procambarus; species Procambarus clarkii. The sequence continues at coordinate 17,719,670 of NC_091240.1, read as the reverse complement.
TGGCTCTCTGCACCTATTCGCAGTTTAAAATTCCGAATTTCTATACCAAAAATATTCCATTTACTGAAAGCGGCGGTGGGTCACATTTTGCCCAAACCCCCCTGCAGTTTTCAAAATATCCCAAACATCCCAAATTCGATAAATGAACCATATTTTGGACCCAAATTCTGGCTCTCTGCACCTATTCGCTGTTTGAAATTCCGAATTTTTATACCAAAAATATGAAAATTACTGAAAGCGAGGGTAGGTCACATTTTGCCCAAACCCACCTGCAGTTTTCAAAATGTCCCAAACATCCCAAATTCGATACCTGAGCCATATTTTGGACCCAAATTCTGGCTCTCTGCACCTATTCGCAGTTTGAAATTCCGAATTTTTATACCAAAAATATGCCAATTACTGAGAGCGAGGTAGTTCACATTTTGCCCAAACCCCCCTGCAGTTTTCAAAATATCTCAAACATCTCAAATTCGATACCTGAGCCATATTTTGGACCCAAATTCTGGCTCTCTGCACCTATTCGCAGTTTGAAATTCCGACTTTTTATACCAAACATATGTCAATTACTGAAAGCGGCGGTGGGTCACATTTTGCCCAAACCCCCCTGCAGTTTTCAAAATATCCCAAATATCCCAAATTCGATACCTGAGCCATATTTTGGACCCAAATTCTGGCTCTCTGCACCTATTCGCAGTTTGAAATTCCGACTTTTTATACCAAAATCTGCCAATTACTGAAACCCGCGGTGGGTCACATTTTGCTCAAACCCCCCTGCAGTTTTCAAAATATCACTAACATCCCAAATTCGATACCTGAACCATATTTTGGACCCAAATTCTGGCTCTCTGCACCTATTCGCCGTTTGAAATTCCTACTTTTTATACCAAAAATATGCCAATTACTTTAAGTGGCGGTGGATCACATTTTGCCCAAACCCACCGGCAGTTTTCAAAATATCCAAAACATCCCAAATTCGATACTTGAGCCATATTTTGGACCCAAATTCTGGCTCTCTGCACCTATTCGCAGTTTGAAATTCCGACTTTTTATACCAAACATGTCAATTACTGAAAGCGGCGGTGGGTCACATTTTGCCCAAACCCCCCTGCAGTTTTCAAAATATCCCAAACATCCCAAATTCGATACCTGAGCCATATTTTGGACCCAAATTCTGGCTCTCTGCATCTATTCGCAGTTTGAAATTCCGACTTTTTATACCAAAAATCTGCCAATTACTGAAAGCGGCGGTGGGTCACATTTTGCCCAAACCCCCCTGCAGTTTTCAAAATATCCCAAACATCCCAAATTCGATACCTGAGCCATATTTTGGGCCCAAATTCTGGCTCTCTGCAAATATTCGCCGTTTGAAATTCCGACTTTTTATACCAAAAATATGCCAATTACTGAAAGCGGCGTTGGGTCACATTTTACCGAAACCCCCCTGCAGTTTTCAAAATATCCCAAATATCCCAAATTCGATACCTGAGCCATATTTTGGACCCAAATTCTGGCTCTCTGCACCTATTCGCAGTTTGAAATTCCGACTTTCTATACCAAAAATATTCCATTTACTGAAAGCGGCGGTGGGTCACATTTTGCCCAAACCCCCCTGCAGTTTTCAAAATATCCCAATCATCCCAAATTCGATAAATGAGCCATATTTTGGACCCAAATTCTGGCTCTCTGCACCTATTCGCCGTTTGAAATTCCGACTTTTTATACCAAAAATATGCCAATTACTGAGAGCGAGGGTAGGTCACATTTTGCCCAAACCCCCCTGCATTTTTCAAAATATCCCAAATATCCCAAATTCGATACCTGAGCCATATTTTGGACCCAAATTCTGGCTCTCTGCACCTATTCGCAGTTTGAAATTCCGACTTTTTATACCAAAAATCTGTCAATTACTGAAAGCGGCGGTGGGTCACATTTTGCCCAAACCCCCCTGCCGTTTTCAAAATATCCCAAACATCCCAAATTCGATACCTGAGCCATATTTTGGACCCAAATTCTGGCTCTCTGCACCTATTCGCAGTTTGAAATTCCAACTTTCTATACCAAAAATATGCCAATTACTGAAAGCGGCGGTGGGTCACATTTTGCCCAAACCCCCCTGCAGTTTTCAAAATATCCCAAACATCCCAATTTCGATACCTGAGATATATTTTGGACCCAAATTCTGGCTCTCTGCACCTATTCGCCGTTTGAAATTCCGACTTTCTATAACAAAAATATGCCAATTACTGAAAGCGAGGGTGGGTCACATTTTACCCAAACCCCCCCTGCAGTTTTCAAAATATCCCAAATTCGATACCTGAGCCATATTTTGGACCCAAATTCTGGCTCTCTGCACCTATTCGCAGTTTGAAATTCCGACTTTTTATACCAAAAATATGCCAATTACTGAAAGCGGCGGTGGGTCACATTTTGCCCAAACCCACCTGCAGTTTTCAAAATATCCAAAACATCCCAAATTCGATACTTGAGCCATATTTTGGACCCAAATTCTGGCTCTCTGCACTTATTCGCAGTTTAAAATTCCGAATTTCTATACCAAAAATATTCCATTTACTGAAAGCGGCGGTGGGTCACATTTTGCCCAAACCCCCTGCAGTTTTCAAAATATCCCAAACATCCCAAATTCGATAAATGAACCATATTTTGGACCCAAATTCTGGCTCTCTGCACCTATTCGCTGTTTGAAATTCCGAATTTTTATACCAAAAATATGAAAATTACTGAAAGCGAGGGTAGGTCACATTTTGCCCAAACCCACCTGCAGTTTTCAAAATGTCCCAAACATCCCAAATTCGATACCTGAGCCATATTTTGGACCCAAATTCTGGCTCTCTGCACCTATTCGCCGTTTGAAATTCCGACTTTTTTTTACCAAAAATATGCCAATTACTGAAAGCGGCGGTGGGTCACATTTTACCCAAACCCCCCTGCAGTTTTCAAAATATCCCAAATATCCCAAATTCGATACCTGAGCCATATTTTGGACCCAAATTCTGGCTCTCTGCACCTATTCGCAGTTTGAAATTCCGACTTTTTATACCAAAATCTGCCAATTACTGAAACCCGCGGTGGGTCACATTTTGCTCAAACCCCTCTGCAGTTTTCAAAATATCACTAACATCCCAAATTCGATACCTGAGCCATATTTTGGACCCAAATTCTGGCTCTCTGCACCTATTCGCCGTTTGAAATTCCTACTTTTTATACCAAAAATATGCCAATTACTGAAAGTGGCGGTGGGTCACATTTTGCCCAAACACACCTGCAGTTTTCAAAATATCCAAAACATCCCAAATTCGATACTTGAGCCATATTTTGGACCCAAATTCTGGCTCTCTGCACCTATTCGCAGTTTGAAATTCCGAATTTCTATACCAAAAATATTCCATTTACTGGAAGCGGCGGTGGGTCACATTTTGCCCAAACCCCCCTGCAGTTTTCAAAATAACCCAAACATCCCAAATTCGATAAATGAACCAAATTTTGGACCCAAATTCTGGCTCTCTGTACCTATTCGCAGTTTGAAATTCCGACTTTTTATACCAAAAATATGCCAATTACTGAGAGCGAGGGTAGGTCACATTTTGCCCAAACCCCCCTGCAATTTTCAAAATATCCCAAACATCCCAAATTCGATACCTGAGCCATATTTTGGACCCAAATTCTGGCTCTCTGCACCTATTCGCAGTTTGAAATTCCGACTTTTTATACCAAACATATGTCAATTACTGAAAGCGGCGGTGGGTCACATTTTGCCCAAACCCCCCTTCAGTTTTCAAAATATCCCAAACATCCCAAATTCGATACCTGAGCCATATTTTGGACCCAAATTCTGGCTCTCTGCATCTATTCGCAGTTTGAGATTCCGACTTTTTATACCAAAAATCTGCCAATTACTGAAAGCGGCGGTGGGTCACATTTTGCACAAACCCCCCCTGCAGTTTTCAAAATATCCCAAACATCCCAAATTCGATACCTGAGCCATATTTTGGACCCAAATTCTGGCTCTCTGCATCTATTCGCAGTTTGAAATTCCGACTTTTTATACCAAAAATCTGTCAATTACTGAAAGCGGCGGTGGGTCACATTTTGCCCAAACCCCCCTGCCGTTTTCAAAATATCCCAAACATCCCAAATTCGATACCTGAGCCATATTTTGGACCCAAATTCTGGCTCTCTGCACCTATTCGCAGTTTGAAATTCCAACTTTCTATACCAAAAATATGCCAATTACTGAAAGCGGCGGTGGGTCACATTTTGCCCAAACCCCCCTGCAGTTTTCAAAATACCCCAAACATCCCAATTTCGATACCTGAGATATATTTTGGACCCAAATTCTGGCTCTCTGCACCTATTCGCCGTTTGAAATTCCGACTTTCTATAACAAAAATATGCCAATTACTGAAAGCGAGGGTGGTTCACATTTTACCCAAACCCCCCTGCAGTTTTCAAAATATCCCAAATTCGATACCTGAGCCATATTTTGGACCCAAATTCTGGCTCTCTGCACCTATTCGCAGTTTGAAATTCCGACTTTCTATAACAAAAATATGCCAATTACTGAAAGCGAGGGTGGGTCACATTTTACCCAAACCCCCCTGCAGTTTTCAAAATATCCCAAACATCCCAAATTCGATAAATGAACCATATTTTGGACCCAAATTCTGGCTCTCTGCACCTATTCGCTGTTTGAAATTCCGAATTTTTATACCAAAAATATGAAAATTACTGAAAGCGAGGGTAGGTCACATTTTGCCCAAACCCCCCTGCAGTTTTCATAATATCCCAAACATCCCAAATTCGATACCTGAGCCATATTTTGGACCCAAATTCTGGCTCTCTGCACCTATTCGCAGTTTGAAATTCCGACTTTTTATACAAAAAATATGCCAATTACTGAAAGCGGCGGTGGGTCAAATTTACCCCAAACCCCCTTGCAGTTTTCAAAATATCCCAAACATCCCAAATTCGATACCTGAGCCATATTTTGGACCCAAATTCTGGCTCTCTGCACCTATTCGCCGTTTGAAATTCCGACTTTTTATACCAAAAATATGCCAATTACTGAAAGCGGCGGTGGGTCACATTTTACCCAAACCCCCCTGCAGTTTTCAAAATATCCCAAATATCCCAAATTCGATACCTGAGCCATATTTTGGACCCAAATTCTGGCTCTCTGCACCTATTCGCAGTTTGAAATTCCGACTTTTTATACCAAAATCTGCCAATTACTGAAACCCGCGGTGGGTCACATTTTGCTCAAACCCCCCTGCAGTTTTCAAAATATCACTAACATCCCAAATTCGATACCTGAACCATATTTTGGACCCAAATTCTGGCTCTCTGCACCTATTCGCCGTTTGAAATTCCTACTTTTTATACCAAAAATATGCCAATTACTTAAAGTGGCGGTGGGTCACATTTTGCCCAAACCCACCGGCAGTTTTCAAAATATCCAAAACATCCCAAATTCGATACCTGAGCCATATTTTGGACCCAAATTCTGGCTCTCTGCACCTATTCGCAGTTTGAAATTCCGAATTTCTATACCAAAAATATTCCATTTACTGAAAGCGGCGGTGGGTCACATTTTGCCCAAACCCCCCTGCAGTTTTCAAAATATCCCAAACATCCCAAATTCGATAAATGAACCAAATTTTGGACCCAAATTCTGGCTCTCTGCACCTATTCGCCGTTTGAAATTCCGACTTTTTATACCAAAAATATGCCAATTACTGAGAGCGAGGGTAGGTCACATTTTGCCCAAACCCCCCTGCAGTTTTCAAAATATCCCAAACATCCCAAATTCGATACCTGAGCCATATTTTGGACCCAAATTCTGGCTCTCTGCACCTATTCGCAGTTTGAAATTCCGAATTTTTATACCAAACATATGTCAATTACTGAAAGCGGCGGTGGGTCACATTTTGCCCAAACCCCCCTGCAGTTTTCAAAATATCCCAAACATCCCAAATTCGATACCTGAGCCATATTTTGGACCCAAATTCTGGCTCTCTGCATCTATTCGCAGTTTGAAATTCCGACTTTTTATACCAAAAATCTGCCAATTACTGAAAGCGGCGGTGGGTCACATTTTGCCCAAACCCCCCTGCAGTTTTCAAAATATCCCAAACATCCCAAATTCGATACCTGAGCCATATTTTGGGCCCAAATTCTGGCTCTCTGCACCTATTCGCCGTTTGAAATTCCGACTTTTTATACCAAAAATATGCCAATTACTGAAAGCGGCGGTGCGTCACATTTTACCCAAACCCCCCTGCAGTTTTCAAAATATCTCAAATATCCAAAATTCGATACCTGAGCCATATTTTGGACCCAAATTCTGGCTCTCTGCACCTATTCGCAGTTTGAAATTCCGACTTTCTATACCAAAAATATTCCATTTACTGAAAGCGGCGGTGGGTCACATTTTGCCCAAACCCCCCTGCAGTTTTCCAAATATCCCAAACATCCCAAATTCGATAAATGAGCCATATTTTGGACCCAAATTCTGGCTCTCTGCACCTATTCGCAGTTTGAAATTCCGACTTTTTATACCAAACATATGTCAATTACTGAAAGCGGCGGTGGGTCACATTTTGCCCAAACCCCCCTGCAGTTTTCAAAATATCCCAAACATCCCAAATTCGATACCTGAGCCATATTTTGGACCCAAATTCTGGCTCTCTGCATTTATTCGCAGTTTGAAATTCCGACTTTTTATACCAAAAATCTGCCAATTACTGAAAGCGGCGGTGGGTCACATTTTGCCCAAACCCACCTGCAGTTTTCAAAATATCCAAAACATCCCAAATTCGATACCTGAGCCATATTTTGGGCCCAAATTCTGGCTCTCTGCACCTATTCGCCGTTTGAAATTCCGACTTTTTATACCAAAAATATGCCAATTACTGAAAGCGGCGGTGGGTCACATTTTACCCAAACCCCCCTGCAGTTTTCAAAATATCTCAAATATCCCAAATTCGATACCTGAGCCATATTTTGGACCCAAATTCTGGCTCTCTGCACCTATTCGCAGTTTGAAATTCCGACTTTCTATACCAAAAATATTCCATTTACTGAAAGCGGCGGTGGGTCACATTTTGCCCAAACCCCCCTGCAGTTTTCAAAATATCCCAAACATCCCAAATTCGATAAATGAGCCATATTTTGGACCCAAATTCTGGCTCTCTGCACCTATTCGCCGTTTGAAATTCCGACTTTTTATACCAAAAATATGCCAATTACTGAGAGCGAGGGTAGGTCACATTTTGCCCAAACCCCCCTGCAGTTTTCAAAATATCCCAAACATCCCAAATTCGATACCTGAGCCATATTTTGGACCCAAATTCTGGCTCTCTGCACCTATTCGCAGTTTGAAATTCCGACTTTTTATACCAAACATATGTCAATTACTGAAAGCGGCGGTGGGTCACATTTTGCCCAAACCCCCCTGTAGTTTTCAAAATATCCCAAACATCCCAAATTCGATACCTGAGCCATATTTTGGACCCAAATTCTGGCTCTCTGCATCTATTCGCAGTTTGAAATTCCGACTTTTTATACCAAAAATCTGCCAATTACTGAAAGCGGCGGTCGGTCACATTTTACCCAAACCCCCCTGCAGTTTTCAAAATATCCCAAACATCCCAAATTCGATACCTGAGCCATATTTTGGGCCCAAATTCTGGCTCTCTGCACCTATTCGCCGTTTGAAATTCCGACTTTTTATACCAAAAATATGCCAATTACTGAAAGCGGCGGTGGGTCACATTTTACCCAAACCCCCCTGCAGTTTTCAAAATATCTCAAATATCCCAAATTCGATACCTGAGCCATATTTTGGACCCAAATTCTGGCTCTCTGCACCTATTCGCAGTTTGAAATTCCGACTTTCTATACCAAAAATATTCCATTTACTGAAAGCGGCGGTGGGTCACATTTTGCCCAAACCCCCCTGCAGTTTTCAAAATATCCCAAACATCCCAAATTCGATAAATGAGCCATATTTTGGACCCAAATTCTGGCTCTCTGCACCTATTCGCCGTTTGAAATTCCGACTTTTTATACCAAAAATATGCCAATTACTGAGAGCGAGGGTAGGTCACATTTTGCCCAAACCCCCCCTGCATTTTTCAAAATATCCCAAATATCCCAAATTCGATACCTGAGCCATATTTTGGACCCAAATTCTGGCTCTCTGCACCTATTCGCAGTTTGAAATTCCGACTTTTTATACCAAAAATCTGTCAATTACTGAAAGCGGCGGTGGGTCACATTTTGCCCAAACCCCCCTGCCGTTTTCAAAATATCCCAAATATCCCAAATTCGATACCTGAGCCATATTTTGGACCCAAATTCTGGCTCTCTGCACCTATTCGCAGTTTGAAATTCCAACTTTCTATACCAAAAATATGCCAATTACTGAAAGCGGCGGTGGGTCACATTTTGCCCAAACCCCCCTGCAGTTTTCAAAATAACCCAAACATCCCAATTTCGATACCTGAGATATATTTTGGACCCAAATTCTGGCTCTCTGCACCTATTCGCCGTTTGAAATTCCGAATTTCTATAACAAAAATATGCCAATTACTGAAAGCGAGGGTGGGTCACATTTTACCCAAACCCCCCTGCAGTTTTCAAAATATCCCAAATTCGATACCTGAGCCATATTTTGGACCCAAATTCTGGCTCTCTGCACCTATTCGCAGTTTGAAATTCCGACTTTCTATAACAAAAATATGCCAATTACTGAAAGCGAGGGTGGGTCACATTTTACCCAAACCCCCCTGCAGTTTTCAAAATATCCCAAACATCCCAAATTCGATAAATGAACCATATTTTGGACCCAAATTCTGGCTCTCTGCACCTATTCGCTGTTTGAAATTCCGAATTTTTATACCAAAAATATGAAAATTACTGAAAGCGAGGGTAGGTCACATTTTGCCCAAACCCCCCTGCAGTTTTCAAAATATCCCAAACATCCCAAATTCGATACCTGAGCCATATTTTGGACCCAAATTCTGGCTCTCTGCACCTATTCGCAGTTTGAAATTCCGACTTTTTATACAAAAAATATGCCAATTACTGAAAGCGGCGGTGGGTCAAATTTACCCCAAACCCCCTTGCAGTTTTCAAAATATCCCAAACATCCCAAATTCGATACCTGAGCCATATTTTGGACCCAAATTCTGGCTCTCTGCACCTATTCGCCGTTTGAAATTCCGACTTTTTATACCAAAAATATGCCAATTACTGAAAGCGGCGGTGGGTCACATTTTACCCAAACCCCCCTGCAGTTTTCAAAATATCTCAAATATCCCAAATTCGATACCTGAGCCATATTTTGGACCCAAATTCTGGCTCTCTGCACTTATTCGCAGTTTGAAATTCCGACTTTCTATACCAAAAATATTCCATTTACTGAAAGCGGCGGTGGGTCACATTTTGCCCAAACCCCCCTGCAGTTTTCAAAATATCCCAAACATCCCAAATTCGATAAATGAGCCATATTTTGGACCCAAATTCTGGCTCTCTGCACCTATTCGCCGTTTGAAATTCCGACTTTTTATACCAAAAATATGCCAATTACTGAGAGCGAGGGTAGGTCACATTTTGCCCAAACCCCCCCTGCATTTTTCAAAATATCCCAAATATCCCAAATTCGATACCTGGGCCATATTTTGGACCCAAATTCTGGCTCTCTGCACCTATTCGCAGTTTGAAATTCCGACTTTTTATACCAAAAATCTGTCAATTACTGAAAGCGGCGGTGGGTCACATTTTGCCCAAACCCCCCTGCCGTTTTCAAAATATCCCAAATATCCCAAATTCGATACCTGAGCCATATTTTGGACCCAAATTCTGGCTCTCTGCACCTATTCGCAGTTTGAAATTCCAACTTTCTATACCAAAAATATGCCAATTACTGAAAGCGGCGGTGGGTCACATTTTGCCCAAACCCCCCTGCAGTTTTCAAAATAACCCAAACATCCCAATTTCGATACCTGAGATATATTTTGGACCCAAATTCTGGCTCTCTGCACCTATTCGCCGTTTGAAATTCCGACTTTCTATAACAAAAATATGCCAATTACTGAAAGCGAGGGTGGGTCACATTTTACCCAAACCCCCCTGCAGTTTTCAAAATATCCCAAATTCGATACCTGAGCCATATTTTGGACCCAAATTCTGGCTCTCTGCACCTATTCGCAGTTTGAAATTCCGACTTTCTATAACAAAAATATGCCAATTACTGAAAGCGAGGGTGGGTCACATTTTACCCAAACCCCCCTGCAGTTTTCAAAATATCCCAAACATCCCAAATTCGATAAATGAACCATATTTTGGACCCAAATTCTGGCTCTCTGCACCTATTCGCTGTTTGAAATTCCGAATTTTTATACCAAAAATATGAAAATTACTGAAAGCGAGGGTAGGTCACATTTTGCCCAAACCCCCCTGCAGTTTTCAAAATATCCCAAACATCCCAAATTCGATACCTGAGCCATATTTTGGACCCAAATTCTAGCTCTCTGCACCTATTCGCAGTTTGAAATTCCGACTTTTTATACAAAAAATATGCCAATTACTGAAAGCGGCGGTGGGTCAAATTTACCCCAAACCCCCTTGCAGTTTTCAAAATATCCCAAACATCCCAAATTCGATACCTGAGCCATATTTTGGACCCAAATTCTGGCTCTCTGCACCTATTCGCAGTTTGAAATTCCGACTTTTTATACCAAAAATATGCCAATTACTGAAAGCGGCGGTGGGTCACATTTTACCCAAACCCCCCTGCAGTTTTCAAAATATCCCAAATATCCCAAATTCGATACCTGAGCCATATTTTGGACCCAAATTCTGGCTCTCTGCACCTATTCGCAGTTTGAAATTCCGACTTTTTATACCAAAATCTGCCAATTACTGAAACCGGCGGTGGGTCACATTTTGCTCAAACCCCCCTGCAGTTTTCAAAATATCACTAACATCCCAAATTCGATACCTGAACCATATTTTGGACCCAAATTCTGGCTCTCTGCACCTATTCGCAGTTTGAAATTCCGAATTTCTATACCAAAAATATTCCATTTACTGAAAGCGGCGGTGGGTCACATTTTGCCCAAACCCCCCCTGCAGTTTTCAAAATATCCAAAACATCCCAAATTCGATAAATGAACCAAATTTTGGACCCAAATTCTGGCACTCTGCACCTATTCGCCGTTTGAAATTCCTACTTTTTATACCAAAAATATGCCAATTACTGAAAGTGGCGGTGGGTCACATTTTGCCCAAACCCCCCTGCAGTTTTCAAAATATCCCAAACATCCAAAATTCGATACCTGAGCCATATTTTGGACCCAAATTCTGGCTCTCTGCACCTATTCGCAGTTTGAAATTCCGACTTTTTATACCAAACATATGTCAATTACTGAAAGCGGCGGTGGGTCACATTTTGCCCAAACCCCCCTGCAGTTTTCAAAATATCCCAAACATCCCAAATTCGATACCTGAGCCATATTTTGGGCCCAAATTCTGGCTCTCTGCATCTATTCGCAGTTTGAAATTCCGACTTTTTATACCAAAAATCTGCCAATTACTGAAAGCGGCGGTGGGTCACATTTTGCCCAAACCCCCCTGCAGTTTTCAAAATATCCCAAACATCCCAAATTCGATACCTGAGCCATATTTTGGGCCCAAATTCTGGCTCTGCAAATATTCGCCGTTTGAAATTCCGACTTTTTATACCAAAAATATGCCAATTACTGAAAGCGGCGTTGGGTCACATTTTACCCAAACCCCCCTGCAGTTTTCAAAATATCCCAAATATCCCAAATTCGATACCTGAGCCATATTTTGGACCCAAATTCTGGCTCTCTGCACCTATTCGCAGTTTGAAATTCCGACTTTCTATACCAAAAATATTCCATTTACTGAAAGCGGCGGTGGGTCACATTTTGCCCAAACCCCCCTGCAGTTTTCAAAATATCCCAATCATCCCAAATTCGATAAATGAGCCATATTTTGGACCCAAATTCTGGCTCTCTGCACCTATTCGCCGTTTGAAATTCCGACTTTTTATACCAAAAATATGCCAATTACTGAGAGCGAGGGTAGGTCACATTTTGCCCAAACCCCCCTGCATTTTTCAAAATATCCCAAATATCCCAAATTCGATACCTGAGCCATATTTTGGACCCAAATTCTGGCTCTCTGCACCTATTCGCAGTTTGAAATTCCGACTTTTTATACCAAAAATCTGTCAATTACTGAAAGCGGCGGTGGGTCACATTTTGCCCAAACCCCCCTGCCGTTTTCAAAATATCCCAAACATCCCAAATTCGATACCTGAGCCATATTTTGGACCCAAATTCTGGCTCTCTGCACCTATTCGCAGTTTGAAATTCCAACTTTCTATACCAAAAATATGCCAATTACTGAAAGCGGCGGTGGGTCACATTTTGCCCAAACCCCCCTGCAGTTTTCAAAATATCCCAAACATCCCAATTTCGATACCTGAGATATATTTTGGACCTAAATTCTAGCTCTCTGCACCTATTCGCCGTTTGAAATTCCGACTTTCTATAACAAAAATATGCCAATTACTGAAAGCGAGGGTGGGTCACATTTTACCCAAACCCCCCTGCAGTTTTCAAAATATCCCAAATTCGATACCTGAGCCATATTTTGGACCCAAATTCTGGCTCTCTGCACCTATTCGCAGTTTGAAATTCCGACTTTTTATACCAAAAATATGCCAATTACTGAAAGCGGCGGTGGGTCACATTTTGCCCAAACCCACCTGCAGTTTTCAAAATATCCAAAACATCCCAAATTCGATACTTGAGCCATATTTTGGACCCAAATTCTGGCTCTCTGCACCTATTCGCAGTTTAAAATTCCGAATTTCTATACCAAAAATATTCCATTTACTGAAAGCGGCGGTGGGTCACATTTTGCCCAAACCCCCCTGCAGTTTTCAAAATATCCCAAACATCCCAAATTCGATAAATGAACCATATTTTGGACCCAAATTCTGGCTCTCTGCACCTATTCGCTGTTTGAAATTCCGAATTTTTATACCAAAAATATGAAAATTACTGAAAGCGAGGGTAGGTCACATTTTGCCCAAACCCACCTGCAGTTTTCAAAATGTCCCAAACATCCCAAATTCGATACCTGAGCCATATTTTGGACCCAAATTCTGGCTCTCTGCACCTATTCGCCGTTTGAAATTCCGACTTTTTTTTACCAAAAATATGCCAATTACTGAAAGCGGCGGTGGGTCACATTTTACCCAAACCCCCCTGCAGTTTTCAAAATATCCCAAATATCCCAAATTCGATACCTGAGCCATATTTTGGACCCAAATTCTGGCTCTCTGCACCTATTCGCAGTTTGAAATTCCGACTTTTTATACCAAAATCTGCCAATTACTGAAACCCGCGGTGGGTCACATTTTGCTCAAACCCCCCTGCAGTTTTCAAAATATCACTAACATCCCAAATTCGATACCTGAGCCATATTTTGGACCCAAATTCTGGCTCTCTGCACCTATTCGCCGTTTGAAATTCCTACTTTTTATACCAAAAATATGCCAATTACTGAAAGTGGCGGTGGGTCACATTTTGCCCAAACACACCTGCAGTTTTCAAAATATCCAAAACATCCCAAATTCGATACTTGAGCCATATTTTGGACCCAAATTCTGGCTCTCTGCACCTATTCGCAGTTTGAAATTCCGAATTTCTATACGAAAAATATTCCATTTACTGAAAGCGGCGGTGGGTCACATTTTGCCCAAACCCCCCTGCAGTTTTCAAAATATCCCAAACATCCCAAATTCGATACCTGAGCCATATTTTGGACCCAAATTCTGGCTCTCTGCACCTATTCGCAGTTTGAAATTCCGACTTTTTATACCAAACATATGTCAATTACTGAAAGCGGCGGTGGGTCACATTTTGCCCAAACCCCCCTGCAGTTTTCAAAATATCCCAAACATCCCAAATTCGATACCTGAGCCATATCTTGGACCCAAATTCTGGCTCTCTGCACCTATTCGCAGTTTGAAATTCCGACTTTTTATACCAAAAATCTGCCAATTACTGAAAGCGGCGGTGGGTCACATTTTGCACAAACCCCCCCTGCAGTTTTCAAAATATCCCAAACATCCCAAATTCGATACCTGAGCCATATTTTGGACCCAAATTCTGGCTCTCTGCATCTATTCGCAGTTTGAAATTCCAACTTTCTATACCAAAAATATGCCAATTACTGAAAGCGGCGGTGGGTCACATTTTGCCCAAACCCCCCTGCAGTTTTCAAGATATCCCAAACATCCCAATTTCGATACCTGAGATATATTTTGGACCCAAATTCTGGCTCTCTGCACCTATTCGCCGTTTGAAATTCCGACTTTCTATAACAAAAATATGCCAATTACTGAAAGCGAGGGTGGGTCACATTTTACCCAAACCCCCCTGCAGTTTTCAAAATATCCCAAATTCGATACCTGAGCCATATTATGGACCCAAATTCTGGCTCTCTGCACCTATTCGCAGTTTGAAATTCCGACTTTTTATACCAAAAATATGCCAATTACTGAAAGCGGCGGTGGGTCACATTTTGCCCAAACCCACCTGCAGTTTTCAAAATATCCAAAACATCCCAAATTCGATACTTGAGCCATATTTTGGACCGAAATTCTGGCTCTCTGCACCTATTCGCAGTTTAAAATTCCGAATTTCTATACCAAAAATATTCCATTTACTGAAAGCGGCGGTGGGTCACATTTTGCCCAAACCCCCCTGCAGTTTTCAAAATATCCCAAACATCCCAAATTCGATAAATGAACCATATTTTGGACCCAAATTCTGGCTCTCTGCACCTATTCGCTGTTTGAAATTCCGAATTTTTATACCAAAAATATGAAAATTACTGAAAGCGAGGGTAGGTCACATTTTGCCCAAACCCCCCTGCAGTTTTCAAAATGTCCCAAACATCCCAAATTCGATACCTGAGCCATATTTTGGACCTAAATTCTGGCTCTCTGCACCTATTCGCCGTTTGAAATTCCGACTTTTTTTTACCAAAAATATGCCAATTACTGAAAGCGGCGGTGGGTCACATTTTACCCAAACCCCCCTGCAGTTTTCAAAATATCCCAAATATCCCAAATTCGATACCTGAGCCATATTTTGGACCCAAATTCTGGCTCTCTGCACCTATTCGCAGTTTGAAATTCCGACTTTTTATACCAAAATCTGCCAATTACTGAAACCCGCGGTGGGTCACATTTTGCTCAAACCCCCCTGCAGTTTTCAAAATATCACTAACATCCCAAATTCGATACCTGAGCCATATTTTGGACCCAAATTCTGGCTCTCTGCACCTATTCGCCGTTTGAAATTCCTACTTTTTATACCAAAAATATGCCAATTAATGAAAGTGGCGGTGGGTCACATTTTGCCCAAACACACCTGCAGTTTTCAAAATATCCAAAACATCCCAAATTCGATACTTGAGCCATATTTTGGACCCAAATTCTGGCTCTCTGCACCTATTCGCAGTTTGAAATTCCGAATTTCTATACCAAAAATATTCCATTTACTGAAAGCGGCGGTGGGTCACATTTTGCCCAAACCCCCCTGCAGTTTTCAAAATATCCCAAACATCCCAAATTCGATAAATGAACCAAATTTTGGACCCAAATTCTGGCTCTCTGTACCTATTCGCAGTTTGAAATTTCGACTTTTTATACCATAAATATGTCAATTACTGAGAGCGAGGGTAGGTCACATTTTGCCCAAACCCCCCTGCAGTTTTCAAAATATCCCAAACATCCCAAATTCGATACCTGAGCCATATTTTGGACCCAAATTCTGGCTCTCTGCACCTATTCGCAGTTTGAAATTCCGACTTTTTATACCAAACATATGTCAATTACTGAAAGCGGCGGTGGGTCACATTTTGCCCAAACCCCCCTGCAGTTTTCAAAATATCCCAAACATCCCAAATTCGATACCTGAGCCATATTTTGGACCCAAATTCTGGCTCTCTGCATCTATTCGCAGTTTGAAATTCCGACTTTTTATACAAAAAATCTGCCAATTACTGAAAGCGGCGGTGGGTCACATTTTGCACAAACCCCCCTGCAGTTTTCAAAATATCCCAAACATCCCAAATTCGATACCTGAGCCATATTTTGGACCCAAATTCTGGCTCTCTGCATCTATTCGCAGTTTGAAATTCCAACTTTCTATTCCAAAAATATGCCAATTACTGAAAGCGGCGGTGGGTCACATTTTGCCCAAACCCCCCTGCAGTTTTCAAAATATCCCAAACATCCTAATTTCGATACCTGAGATATATTTTGGACCCAAATTCTGGCTCTCTGCACCTATTCGCCGTTTGAAATTCCGACTTTCTATAACAAAAATATGCCAATTACTGAAAGCGAGGGTGGGTCACATTTTACCCAAACCCCCCTGCAGTTTTCAAAATATCCCAAATTCGATACCTGAGCCATATTTTGGACCCAAATTCTGGCTCTCTGCACCTATTCGCAGTTTGAAATTCCGACTTTTTATACCAAAAATATGCCAATTACTGAAAGCGGCGGTGGGTCACATTTTGCCCAAACCCACCTGCAGTTTTCAAAATATCCAAAACATCCCAAATTCGATACTTGAGCCATATTTTGGACCCAAATTCTGGCTCTCTGCACCTATTCGCAGTTTAACATTCCGAATTTCTATACCAAAAATATTCCATTTACTGAAAGCGGCGGTGGGTCACATTTTGCCCAAACCCCCCTGCAGTTTTCAAAATATCCCAAACATCCCAAATTCGATAAATGAACCATATTTTGGACCCAAATTCTGGCTCTCTGCACCTATTCGCTGTTTGAAATTCCGAATTTTTATACCAAAAATATGAAAATTACTGAAAGCGAGGGTAGGTCACATTTTGCCCAAACCCCCCTGCAGTTTTCAAAATATCCCAAACATCCCAAATTCGATACCTGAGCCATATTTTGGACCCAAATTCTAGCTCTCTGCACCTATTCGCCGTTTGAAATTCCGACTTTTTTTTACCAAAAATATGCCTATTACTGAAAGCGGCGGTGGGTCACATTTTACCCAAACCCCCCTGCAGTTTTCAAAATATCCCAAATATCCCAAATTCGATACCTGAGCCATATTTTGGACCCAAATTCTGGCTCTCTGCACCTATTCGCAGTTTGAAATTCCGACTTTTTATACCAAAATCTGCCAATTACTGAAACCCGCGGTGGGTCACATTTTGCTCAAACCCCCCTGCAGTTTTCAAAATATCACTAACATCCCAAATTCGATACCTGAGCCATATTTTGGACCCAAATTCTGGCTCTCTGCACCTATTCGCCGTTTGAAATTCCTACTTTTTATACCAAAAATATGCCAATTACTGAAAGTGGCGGTGGGTCACATTTTGCCCAAACCCACCTGCAGTTTTCAAAATATCCAAAACATCCCAAATTCGATACTTGAGCCATATTTTGGACCCAAATTCTGGCTCTCTGCACCAATTCGCAGTTTGAAATTCCGAATTTCTATACCAAAAATATTCCATTTACTGAAAGCAGCGGTGGGTCACATTTTGCCCAAACCCCCCTGCAGTTTTCAAAATATCCCAAACATCCCAAATTCGATAAATGAACCAAATTTTGGACCCAAATTCTGGCTCTCTGTACCTATTCGCAGTTTGAAATTCCGACTTTTTATACCAAAAAAATGCCAATTACTGAGAGCGAGGGTAGGTCACATTTTGCCCAAACCCCCCTGCAGTTTTCAAAATATCCCAAACATCCCAAATTCGATACCTGAGCCATATTTTGGACCCAAATTCTGGCTCTCGTGCACCTATTCGCAGTTTGAAATTCCGACTTTTTATACCAAACATATGTCAATTACTGAAAGCGGCGGTGGGTCACATTTTGCCCAAACCCCCCTGCAGTTTTCAAAATATCCCAAACATCCCAAATTCGATACCTGGGCCATATTTTGGACCCAAATTCTGGCTCTCTGCACCTATTCGCAGTTTGAAATTCCTACTTTTTATACCAAAAATCTGCCAATTACTGAAAGCGGCGGTGGGTCACATTTTGCCCAAACCCCCCTGCAGTTTTTAAAATATCCCAAACATCCCAATTTCGATACCTGAGATATATTTTGGACCCAAATTCTGGCTCTCTGCACCTATTCGCCGTTTGAAATTCCGACTTTCTATAACAAAAATATGCCAATTACTGAAAGCGAGGGTGGGTCACATTTTACCCAAACACCCCTGCAGTTTTCAAAATATTCCAAATTCGATACCTGAGCCATATTTTGGACCCAAATTCTGGCTCTCTGCACCTATTCGCAGTTTGAAATTCCGACTTTTTATACAAAAAATATGCCAATTACTGAAAGCGGCGGTGGGTCACATTTTGCCCAATCCCACCTGCAGTTTTCAAAATACCCAAAACATCCCAAATTCGATACTTGAGCCATATTTTGGACCCAAATTCTGGCTCTCTGCACCTATTCGCAGTTTGAAATTCCGAATTTCTATACCAAAAATATTCCATTTACTGAAAGCAGCGGTGGGTCACATTTTGCCCAAACCCCCCTGCAGTTTTCAAAATATCCCAAACATCCCAAATTCGATAAATGAACCAAATTTTGGACCCAAATTCTGGCTCTCTGCATATATTCGCCGTTTGAAATTCCGACTTTTTATACCAAAAATATGCCAATTACTGAAAGCTAGGGCAGGTCACATTTTGCCCAAACCCCCCTGCAGTTTTAAAAATATCCCAAACATCCCAAATTCGATACCTGAGCCATATTTTGGACCCAAATTCTGGCTCTCTGCACCTATTCGCAGTTTGAAATTCCGACTTTTTATACAAAAAATATGCCAATTACTGAAAGCGGCGGTGTGTCAAATTTACCCCAAACCCCCCTGCAGTTTTCAAAATATCCCAAACATCCCAAATTCGATACCTGAGCCATATTTTGGACCCAAATTCTGGCTCTCTGCACCTATTCGCAGTTTGAAATTCCGACTTTTTATACCAAACATATGTCAATTACTGAAAGCGGCGGTGGGTCACATTTTGCCCAAACCCCCCTGCAGTTTTCAAAATATCCCAAATATCCCAAATTCGATACCTGAGCCATATTTTGGACCCAAATTCTGGCTCTCTGCACCTATTCGCAGTTTGAAATTCCGACTTTTTATACCAAAAATCTGCCAATTACTGAAAGCGGCGGTGGGTCACATTTTGCACAAACCCCCCTGCAGTTTTCAAAATATCCCAAACATCCCAAATTCGATACCTGAGCCATATTTTGGACCCAAATTCTGGCTCTCTGCACCTATTCGCAGTTTGAAATTCCAACTTTCTATACCAAAAATATGCCAATTACTGAAAGCGGCGGTGGGTCACATTTTGCCCAAACCCCCCTGCAGTTTTCAAAATATCCCAAACATTCCAATTTCGATACCTAAGATATATTTTGGACCCAAATTCTGGCTCTCTGCACCTATTCGCCGTTTGAAATTCCGACTTTCTATAACAAAAATATGCCAATTACTGAAAGCGAGGGTGGGTCACATTTTACCCAAACCCCCCTGCAGTTTTCAAAATATCCCAAATTCGAAACCTGAGCCATATTTTGGACCCAAATTCTGGCTCTCTGCATCTATTCGCAGTTTGAAATTCCAACTTTCTATACCAAAAATATGCCAATTACTGAAAGCAGCGGTGGGTCACATTTTGCCCAAACTCCCCTGCAGTTTTCAAAATATCCCAAACATTCCAATTTCGATACCGAAGATATATTTTGGACCCAAATTCTGGCTCTCTGCACCTATTCGCTGTTTGAAATTCCGACTTTCTATAACAAAAATATGCCAATTACTGAAAGCGAGGGTGGGTCACTTTTTACCCAAACCCCCCTGCAGTTTTCAAAATATCCCAAATTCGATACCTGAGCCATATTTTGGACGAAAATTCTGGCTCTCTGCACCTATTCGCAGTTTGAAATTCCGACTTTTTATACCAAAAATATGCCAATTACTGAAAGCAGCAGTGGGTCAAATTTTGCCCAAACCCACCTGCAGTTTTCAAAATATCCAAAACATCCCAAATTCGATACTTGAGCCATATTTTGGACCCAAATTCTGGCTCTCTGCACCTATTCGCAGTTTGAAATTCCGAATTTCTATTCCAAAAATATTCCATTTACTGAAAGCGGCGGTGGGTCACATTTTGCCCAAACCCCCCTGCAGTTTTCAAAATATCCCAAACATCCCAAATTCGATAAATGAACCATATTTTAGACCCAAATTCTGGCTCTCTGCACCTATTCGCTGTTTGAAATTCCGACTTTTTATACAAAAAATATGAAAATTACTGAAAGCGAGGGTAGGTCACATTTTGCCCAAACCCCCCTGCAGTTTTCAAAATATCCCAAACATCCCAAATTCGATACCTGAGCCATATTTTGGACCCAAATTCTGGCTCTCTGCACCTATTCGCAGTTTGAAATTCCGAATTTTTATACCAAAAATATGCCAATTACTGAAAGCGGCGGTGGGTCACATTTTGCCCAAACCCCCCTGCAGTTTTCAAAATATCCCAAACATCCCAAATTCGATACCCGTGCCATATTTTGGACCCAAATTATCGCTCTCTGCACCTTTTCGTTGTTTGAAATTCCTACTTTTTATACCAAAAATATGCCAATTACTGAAAGCGGCGTTGGGTCATATTTTGCCCAAACTTCCTTGCAGTTTTCAAAATATCCCAAACATCCTAAATTTGATACCCGAGCCATATTTTGGACCCAAATTCTGGCTCTCTGCACCTATTCGCAGTTTGAAATTCCGATTTTTTATACAAAAAATATGCCAATTACTGAAAGCGGCGGTGGGTCAGATTTTTTACCCCAAACCCCCCTGCAGTTTTCAAAATAACCCAAACATCCCAAATTCGATACCTGAGCCATATTTTGGACCCAAATTCTGGCTCTCTGCATCTATTCGCCGTTTGAAATTCCGACTTTTTATACCAAAAATATGCCAATTACTGAAAGCGGCGGTGGGTCACATTTTACCCAAACCCCCCTGCAGTTTTCAAAATATCCCAAATATCCCAAATTCGATACCTGAGCCATATTTTGGACCCAAATTCTGGCTCTCTGCACCTATTCGCAGTTTGAAATTCCGACTTTCTATACCAAAAATATTCCATTTACTGAAAGCGGCGGTGGGTCACATTTTGCCCAAACCCCCCTGCAGTTTTAAAAATATCCCAAACATCCCAAATTCGATAAATGAGCCATATTTTGGACCCAAATTCTGGCTCTCTGCACCTATTCGCCGTTTGAAATTCCGACTTTTTATACCAAAAATATGCCAATTACTGAGAGCGAGGTAGGTCACATTTTGCCCAAACCCCCCTGCAGTTTTCAAAATATCCCAAACATCTCAAATTCGATACCTGAGCCATATTTTGGACCCAAATTCTGGCTCTCTGCACCTATTCGCAGTTTGAAATTCCGACTTTTTATACCAAACATATGTCAATTACTGAAAGCGGCGGTGGGTCACATTTTGCCCAAACCCCCCTGCAGTTTTCAAAATATCCCAAACATCCCAAATTCGATACCTGACCCATATTTTGGACCCAAATTCTGGCTCTCTGCATCTATTCGCAGTTTGAAATTCCAACTTTCTATACCAAAAATATGCCAATTACTGAAAGCGGCAGTGGGTCACATTTTGCCCAAACTCCCCTGCAGTTTTCAAAATATCCCAAACAACCCAATTTCGATACCTGAGATATATTTTGGACCCAAATTCTGGCTCTCTGCACCTATTCGCCGTTTGAAATTCCGACTTTCTATAACAAAAATATGCCAATTACTGAAAGCGAGGGTGGGTCACATTTTACCCAAACACCCCTGCAGTTTTCAAAATATCCCAAATTCGATACCTGAGCCATATTTTGGACCCAAATTCTGGCTCTCTGCACCTATTCGCAGTTTGAAATTCCGACTTTTTATACAAAAAATATGTCAATTACTGAAAGCGGCGGTGGGTCACATTTTGCCCAAACCCACCTGCAGTTTTCAAAATATCCAAAACATCCCAAATTCGATACTTGAGCCATATTTTGGACCCAAATTCTGGCTCTCTGCACCTATTCGCAGTTTGAAATTCCGAATTTCTATACCAAAAATATTCCATTTACTGAAAGCAGCGGTGGGTCACATTTTTCCCAAACCCCCCTGTAGTTTTCAAAATATCCCAAACATCCCAAATTCGATAAATGAACCAAATTTTGGACCCAAATTCTGGCTCTCTGCACATATTCGCCGTTTGAAATTCCGACTTTTTATACCAAAAATATGCCAATTACTGAAAGCTAGGGCAGGTCACATTTTGCCCAAACCCCCCTGCAGTTTTAAAAATATCCCAAACATCCCAAATTCGATACCTGAGCCATATTTTGGACCCAAATTCTGGCTCTCTGCACCTATTCGCAGTTTGAAATTCCGACTTTTTATACAAAAAATATGCCAATTACTGAAAGCGGCGGTGTGTCAAATTTACCCCAAACCCCCCTGCAGTTTTCAAAATATCCCAAACATCCCAAATTCGATACCTGAGCCATATTTTGGACCCAAATTCTGGCTCTCTGCACCTATTCGCAGTTTGAAATTCCGACTTTTTATACCAAACATATGTCAATTACTGAAAGCGGCGGTGGGTCACATTCTGCCCAAACCCCCCTGCAGTTTTCAAAATATCCCAAATATCCCAAATTCGATACCTGAGCCATATTTTGGAACCAAATTCTGGCTCTCTGCACCTATTCGTAGTTTGAAATTCCGACTTTTTATACCAAAAATCTGCCAATTACTGAAAGCGGCGGTGGGTCACATTTTGCACAAACCCCCCTGCAGTTTTCATAATATCCCAAACATCCCAAATTCGATACCTGAGCCATATTTTGGACCCAAATTCTGGCTCTCTGCACCTATTCGCAGTTTGAAATTCCAACTTTCTATACCAAAAATATGCCAATTACTGAAAGCGGCAGTGGGTCACATTTTGCCCAAACCCCCCTGCAGTTTTCAAAATTTCCCAAACATTCCAATTTCGATACCTAAGATATATTTTGGACCCAAATTCTGGCCCTCTGCACCTATTCGCCGTTTGAAATTCCGACTTTCTATAACAAAAATATGTCAATTACTGAAAGCGAGGGTATGTCACATTTTACCCAAACCCCCCTGCAGTTTTCAAAATATCCCAAATTCGATACCTGAGCCATATTTTGGACCCAAATTCTGGCTCTCTGCATCTATTCGCAGTTTGAAATTCCAACTTTCTATACCAAAAATATGCCAATTACTGAAAGCGGCGGTGGGTCACATTTTGCCCAAACTCCCCTGCAGTTTTCAAAATATCCCAAACATTCCAATTTCGATACCTAAGATATATTTTGGACCCAAATTCTGGCTCTCTGCACCTATTCGCCGTTTGAAATTCCGACTTTCTATAACAAAAATATGCCAATTACTGAAAGCGAGGGTGGGTCACTTTTTACCCAAACCCCCCTGCAGTTTTCAAAATATCCCAAATTCGATAACTGAGCCATATTTTGGACCAAAATTCTGGCTCTCTGCACCTATTCGCAGTTTGAAATTCCGACTTTTTATACCAAAAATATGCCAATTACTGAAAGCAGCAGTGGATCACATTTTGCCCAAACCCACCTCCAGTTTTCAAAATATCCAAAACATCCCAAATTCGATACTTGAGCCATATTTTGGACCCAAATTCTGGCTCTCTGCACCTATTCGCAGTTTGAAATTCCGAATTTCTATTCCAAAAATATTCCATTTACTGAAAGCGGCGGTGGGTCACATTTTGCCCAAACCCCCCTGCAGTTTTCAAAATATCCCAAACATCCCAAATTCGATAAATGAACCATATTTTGGACACAAATTCTGGCTCTCTGCACCTATTCGCTGTTTGAAATTCCGACTTTTTATACCAAAAATATGAAAATTACTGAAAGCGAGGGTAGGTCACATTTTGCCCAAACCCCCCTGCAGTTTTCAAAATATCCCAAACATCCCAAATTCGATACCTGAGCCATATTTTGGACCCAAATTCTGGCTCTCTGCACCTATTCGCAGTTTGAAATTCCGAATTTTTATACCAAAAATATGCCAATTACTGAAAGCGGCGGTGGGTCACATTTTGCCCAAACCCCCCTGCAGTTTTCAAAATATCCCAAACATCCCAAATTCGATACCCGAGCCATATTTTGGACCCAAATTCTCGCTCTCTGCACCTTTTCGCCGTTTGAAATTCCTATTTTTTATACCAAAAATATGCCAATTACTGAAAGCGGCGTTGGGTCATATTTTGCCCAAACTTCCTTGCAGTTTTCAAAATATCCCAAACATCCCAAATTTGATACCCGAGCCATATTTTGGACCCAAATTCTGGCTCTCTGCACCTATTCGCAGTTTGAAATTCCGACTTTTTATACAAAAAATATGCCAATTACTGAAAGCGGCGGTGGGTCAAATTTACCCCAAACCCCCCTGCAGTTTTCAAAATAACCTAATCATCCCAAATTCGATACCTGAGCCATATTTTGGACCCAAATTCTGGCTCTCTGCACCTATTCGCCGTTTGAAATTCCGACTTTTTATACCAAAAATATGCCAATTACTGAAAGCGGCGGTGGGTCACATTTTACCCAAACCCCCCTGCAGTTTTCAAAATATCCCAAATATCCCAAATTCGATACCTGAGCCATATTTTGGACCCAAATTCTGGCTCTCTGTACCTATTCGCAGTTTGAAATTCCGACTTTCTATACCAAAAATATTCCATTTACTGAAAGCGGCGGTGGGTCACATTTTGCCCAAACCCCTCTGCAGTTTTAAAAATATCCCAAACATCCCAAATTCGATAAATGAGCCATATTTTGGACCCAAATTCTGGCTCTCTGCACCTATTCGCCGTTTGAAATTCCGACTTTTTATACCAAAAATATGCCAATTACTGAAAGCGGCGGTGGGTCACATTTTGCCCAAACCCCCCTGCAGTTTTAAAAATATCCCAAACATCCCAAATTCGATACCTGAGCCATATTTTGGACCCAAATTCTGGCTCTCTGCACCTATTCGTAGTTTGAAATTCCGACGTTTTATACAAAAAATATGCCAATTACTGAAAGCGGCGGTGTGTCAAATTTACCCCAAACCCCCCTGCAGTTTTCAAAATATCCCAAACATCCCAAATTCGATACCTGAGCCATATTTTGGACCCAAATTCTGGATCTCTGCACCTATTCGCAGTTTGAAATTCCGACTTTTTATACCAAACATATGTCAATTACTGAAAGCGGCGCTGGGTCACATTTTGCCCAAACCCCCCTGCAGTTTTCAAAATATCCCAAATATCCCAAATTCGATACCTGAGCCATATTTTGGACCCAAATTCTGGCTCTCTGCACCTATTCGCAGTTTGAAATTCCGACTTTTTATACCAAAAATCTGCCAATTACTGAAAGCGGCGGTGGGTCACATTTTGCACAAACCCCCCTGCAGTTTTCAAAATATCCCAAACATCCCAAATTCGATACCTGAGCCATATTTTGGACCCAAATTCTGGCTCTCTGCACCTATTCGCAGTTTGAAATTCCAAGTTTCTATACCAAAAATATGCCAATTACTGAAAGCGGCGGTGGGTCACATTTTGCCCAAACCCCCCTGCAGTTTTCAAAATATCCCAAACATTCCAATTTCGATACCTAAGATATATTTTGGACCCAAATTCTGGCTCTCTGCACCTATTCGCCGTTTGAAATTCCGACTTTCTATAACAAAAATATGCCAATTACTGAAAGCGAGGGTGGGTCACATTTTACCCAAATCCCCCTGCAGTTTTCAAAATATCCCAAATTCGATACCTGAGCCATATTTTGGACCCAAATTCTGGCTCTCTGCATCTATTCGCAGTTTGAAATTCCAACTTTCTATTCCAAAAATATGCCAATTACTGAAAGCGGCGGTTGGTCACATTTTGCCCAAACTCCCCTGCAGTTTTCAAAATATCCCAAACATTCCAATTTCGATACCTAAGATATATTTTGGACCCAAATTCTGGCTCTCTGCACCTATTCGCCGTTTGAAATTCCGACTTTCTATAACAAAAATATGCCAATTACTGAAAGCGAGGGTGGGTCACATTTTACCCAAACACCCCTGCAGTTTTCAAAATATCCCAAATTCGATACCTGAGCCATATTTTGGACCCAAATTCTGGCTCTCTGCACCTATTCGCAGTTTGAAATTCCGACTTTTTATACAAAAAATATGTCAATTACTGAAAGCGGCGGTGGGTCACATTTTGCCCAAACCCACCTGCAGTTTTCAAAATATCCAAAACATCCCAAATTCGATACTTGAGCCATATTTTGGACCCAAATTCTGGCTCTCTGCACCTATTCGCAGTTTGAAATTCCGAATTTCTATACCAAAAATATTCCATTTACTGAAAGCAGCGGTGGGTCACATTTTTCCCAAACCCCCCTGCAGTTTTCAAAATATCCCAAACATCCCAAATTCGATAAATGAACCAAATTTTGGACCCAAATTCTGGCTCTCTGCACATATTCGCCGTTTGAAATTCCGACTTTTTATACCAAAAATATGCCAATTACTGAAAGCTAGGGCAGGTCACATTTTGCCCAAACCCCCCTGCAGTTTTAAAAATATCCCAAACATCCCAAATTCGATACCTGAGCCATATTTTGGACCCAAATTCTGGCTCTCTGCACCTATTCGCAGTTTGAAATTCCGACTTTTTATACAAAAAATATGCCAATTACTGAAAGCGGCGGTGTGTCAAATTTACCCCAAACCCCCCTGCAGTTTTCAAAATATCCCAAACATCCCAAATTCGATACCTGAGCCATATTTTGGACCCAAATTCTGGCTCTCTGCACCTATTCGCAGTTTGAAATTCCGACTTTTTATACCAAACATATGTCAATTACTGAAAGCGGCGGTGGGTCACATTCTGCCCAAACCCCCCTGCAGTTTTCAAAATATCCCAAATATCCCAAATTCGATACCTGAGCCATATTTTGGAACCAAATTCTGGCTCTCTGCACCTATTCGTAGTTTGAAATTCCGACTTTTTATACCAAAAATCTGCCAATTACTGAAAGCGGCGGTGGGTCACATTTTGCACAAACCCCCCTGCAGTTTTCAAAATATCCCAAACATCCCAAATTCGATACCTGAGCCATATTTTGGACCCAAATTCTGGCTCTCTGCACCTATTCGCAGTTTGAAATTCCAACTCTCTATACCAAAAATATGCCAATTACTGAAAGCGGCAGTGGGTCACATTTTGCCCAAACCCCCCTGCAGTTTTCAAAATTTCCCAAACATTCCAATTTCGATACCTAAGATATATTTTGGACCCAAATTCTGGCCCTCTGCACCTATTCGCCGTTTGAAATTCCGACTTTCTATAACAAAAATATGCCAATTACTGAAAGCGAGGGTATGTCACATTTTACCCAAACCCCCCTGCAGTTTTCAAAATATCCCAAATTCGATACCTGAGCCATATTTTGGACCCAAATTCTGGCTCTCTGCATCTATTCGCAGTTTGAAATTCCAACTTTCTATACCAAAAATATGCCAATTACTGAAAGCGGCGGTGGGTCACATTTTGCCCAAACTCCCCTGCAGTTTTCAAAATATCCCAAACATTCCAATTTCGATACCTAAGATATATTTTGGAACCAAATTCTGGCTCTCTGCACCTATTCGCCGTTTGAAATTCCGACTTTCTATAACAAAAATATGCCAATTACTGAAAGCGAGGGTGGGTCACATTTTACCCAAATCCCCCTGCAGTTTTCAAAATATCCCAAATTCGATACCTGAGCCATATTTTGGACCCAAATTCTGGCTCTCTGCATCTATTCGCAGTTTGAAATTCCAACTTTCTATACCAAAAATATGCCAATTACTGAAAGCGGCGGTTGGTCACATTTTGCCCAAACTCCCCTGCAGTTTTCAAAATATCCCAAACATTCCAATTTCGATACCTAAGATATATTTTGGACCCAAATTCTGGCTCTCTGCACCTATTCGCCGTTTGAAATTCCGACTTTCTATAACAAAAATATGCCAATTACTGAAAGCGAGGGTGGGTCACATTTTACCCAAACACCCCTGCAGTTTTCAAAATATCCCAAATTCGATACCTGAGCCATATTTTGGACCCAAATTCTGGCTCTCTGCACCTATTCGCAGTTTGAAATTCCGACTTTTTATACAAAAAATATGTCAATTACTGAAAGCGGCGGTGGGTCACATTTTGCCCAAACCCACCTGCAGTTTTCAAAATATCCAAAACATCCCAAATTCGATACTTGAGCCATATTTTGGACCCAAATTCTGGCTCTCTGCACCTATTCGCAGTTTGAAATTCCGAATTTCTATACCAAAAATATTCCATTTACTGAAAGCAGCGGTGGGTCACATTTTTCCCAAACCCCCCTGCAGTTTTCAAAATATCCCAAACATCCCAAATTCGATAAATGAACCAAATTTTGGACCCAAATTCTGGCTCTCTGCACATATTCGCCGTTTGAAATTCCGACTTTTTATACCAAAAATATGCCAATTACTGAAAGCTAGGGCAGGTCACATTTTGCCCAAACCCCCCTGCAGTTTTAAAAATATCCCAAACATCCCAAATTCGATACCTGAGCCATATTTTGGACCCAAATTCTGGCTCTCTGCACCTATTCGCAGTTTGAAATTCCGACTTTTTATACAAAAAATATGCCAATTACTGAAAGCGGCGGTGTGTCAAATTTACCCCAAACCCCCCTGCAGTTTTCAAAATATCCCAAACATCCCAAATTCGATACCTGAGCCATATTTTGGACCCAAATTCTGGCTCTCTGCACCTATTCGCAGTTTGAAATTCCGACTTTTTATACCAAACATATGTCAATTACTGAAAGTGGCGGTGGGTCACATTCTGCCCAAACCCCCCTGCAGTTTTCAAAATATCCCAAATATCCCAAATTCGATACCTGAGCCATATTTTGGACCCAAATTCTGGCTCTCTGCACCTATTCGCAGTTTGAAATTCCGACTTTTTATACCAAAAATCTGCCAATTACTGAAAGCGGCGGTGGGTCACATTTTGCCCAAACCCCCCTGCAGTTTTCAAAATATCCCAAACATCCCAAATTCGATACCTGACCCATATTTTGGACCCAAATTCTGGCTCTCTGCATCTATTCGCAGTTTGAAATTCCAACTTTCTATACCAAAAATATGCCAATTACTGAAAGCGGCGGTGGGTCACATTTTGCCCAAACTCCCCTGCAGTTTTCAAAATATCCCAAACATCCCAATTTCGATACCTGAGATATATTTTGGACCCAAATTCTGGCTCTCTGCACCTATTCGCCGTTTGAAATTCCGACTTTCTATAACAAAAATATGCCAATTACTGAAAGCGAGGGTGGGTCACATTTTACCCAAACACCCCTGCAGTTTTCAAAATATCCCAAATTCGATACCTGAGCCATATTTTGGACCCAAATTCTGGCTCTCTGCACCTATTCGCAGTTTGAAATTCCGACTTTTTATACAAAAAATATGCCAATTACTGAAAGCGGCGGTGGGTCACATTTTGCCCAAACCCACCTGCAGTTTTCAAAATATCCAAAACATCCCAAATTCGATACTTGAGCCATATTTTGGACCCAAATTCTGGCTCTCTGCACCTATTCGCAGTTTGAAATTCCGAATTTCTATACCAAAAATATTCCATTTACTGAAAGCGGCGGTGGGTCACATTTTGCTCAAACCCCCCTGCAGTTTTCATAATATCCCAAACATCCCAAATTCGATAAATGAACCAAATTTTGGACCCAAATTCTGGCTCTCTGCACCTATTCGCCGTTTGAAATTCCGACTTTTTATACAAAAAATATGCCAATTACTGAAAGCGGGGGTGGGTCAAATTTACCCCAAACCCCCGTGCAGTTTTCAAAATATCCCAAACATCCCAAATTCGATACCTGAGCCATATTTTGGACCCAAATTCTGGCTCTCTGCACCTATTCGCAGTTTGAAATTCCGACTTTTTATACCAAACATATGTCAATTACTGAAAGCGGCGGTGGGTCACATTTTGCCCAAACCCCCCTGCAGTTTTCAAAATATCCCAAATATCCCAAATTCGATACCTGAGCCATATTTTGGACCCAAATTCTGGCTCTCTGCACCTATTCGCAGTTTGAAATTCCGACTTTTTATACCAAAAATCTGCCAATTACTGAAAGCGGCGGTGGGTCACATTTTGCCCAAACCCCCCTGCAATTTTCAAAATATCCCAAACATCCCAAATTCGATACCTGAGCCATATTTTGGACCCAAATTCTGGCTCTCTGCACCTATTCACAGTTTGAAATTCCAACTTTCTATACCAAAAATATGCCAATTACTGAAAGCGGCGGTGGGTCACATTTTGCCCAAACCCCCCTGCAGTTTTCAAAATATCCCAAACATCCCAATTTCGATACCTGAGATATATTTTGGACCCAAATTCTGGCTCTCTGCACCTATTCGCCGTTTGAAATTCCGACTTTCAATAACAAAAATATGCCAATTACTGAAAGCGAGGGTGGGTCACATTTTACCCAAACCCCCCGACAGTTTTCAAAATATCCCAAATTCGATACCTGAGCCATATTTTGGACCAAAATTCTGGCTCTCTGTACCTATTCGCAGTTTGAAATTCCGACTTTTTATACCAAAAATATGCCAATTACTGAAAGCGGCGGTGGGTCACATTTTGCCCAAACCCGCCTGCAGTTTTCAAAATATCCAAAACATCCCAAATTCGATACTTGAGCCATATTTTGGACCCAAATTCTGGCTCTCTGCACCTATTCGCAGTTTGAAATTCCGACTTTTTATACCAAAAATCTGCCAATTACTGAAAGCGGCGGTGGGTCACATTTTGCCCAAACCCACCTGCAGTTTTCAAAATATCCAAAACATCCCAAATTCGATACTTGAGCCATATTTTGGACCCAAATTCTGGCTCTCTGCACCTATTCGCAGTTTGAAATTCCGAATTTCTATACCAAAAATATTCCATTTACTGAAAGCGGCGGTGGGTCACATTTTGCTCAAACCCCCCTGCAGTTTTCATAATATCCCAAACATCCCAAATTCGATAAATGAACCAAATTTTGGACCCAAATTCTGGCTCTCTGCACCTATTCGCCGTTTGAAATTCCGACTTTTTATACAAAAAATATGCCAATTACTGAAAGCGGGGGTGGGTCAAATTTACCCCAAACCCCCCTGCAGTTTTCAAAATATCCCAAACATCCCAAATTCGATACCTGAGCCATATTTTGGACCCAAATTCTGGCTCTCTGCACCTATTCGCAGTTTGAAATTCCGACTTTTTATACCAAACATATGTCAATTACTGAAAGCGGCGGTGGGTCACATTTTGCCCAAACCCCCCTGCAGTTTTCAAAATATCCCAAATATCCCAAATTCGATACCTGAGCCATATTTTGGACCCAAATTCTGGCTCTCTGCACCTATTCGCAGTTTGAAATTCCGACTTTTTATACCAAAAATCTGCCAATTACTGAAAGCGGCGGTGGGTCACATTTTGCCCAAACCCCCCTGCAATTTTCAAAATATCCCAAACATCCCAAATTCGATACCTGAGCCATATTTTGGACCCAAATTCTGGCTCTCTGCACCTATTCACAGTTTGAAATTCCAACTTTCTATACCAAAAATATGCCAATTACTGAAAGCGGCGGTGGGTCACATTTTGCCCAAACCCCCCTGCAGTTTTCAAAATATCCCAAACATCCCAATTTCGATACCTGAGATATATTTTGGACCCAAATTCTGGCTCTCTGCACCTATTCGCCGTTTGAAATTCCGACTTTCAATAACAAAAATATGCCAATTACTGAAAGCGAGGGTGGGTCACATTTTACCCAAACCCCCCTACAGTTTTCAAAATATCCCAAATTCGATACCTGAGCCATATTTTGGACCAAAATTCTGGCTCTCTGTACCTATTCGCAGTTTGAAATTCCGACTTTTTATACCAAAAATATGCCAATTACTGAAAGCGGCGGTGGGTCACATTTTGCCCAAACCCGCCTGCAGTTTTCAAAATATCCAAAACATCCCAAATTCGATACTTGAGCCATATTTTGGACCCAAATTCTGGCTCTCTGTACCTATTCGCAGTTTGAAATTCCGAATTTCTATACCAAAAATATTCCATTTACTGAAAGCGGCGGTGGGTCACATTTTGCCCAAACCCCCCTGCAGTTTTCAAAATATCCCAAACATCCCAAATTCGATAAATGAACCAAATTTTGGACCCAAATTCTGGCTCTCTGCACCTATTCGCTGTTTGAAATTCAGACTTTTTATACCAAAAATATGAAAATTACTGAAAGCGAGGGTAGGTCACATTTTGCCCAAACCCCCCTGCAGTTTTCAAAATATCCCAAACATCCCAAATTCGATACCTGAGCCATATTTTGGACCCAAATTCTGGCTCTCTGCACCTATTCGCAGTTTGAAATTCCGACTTTTAATACAAAAAATATGCCAATTACTGAAAGCGGCGGTGGGTCAAATTTACCCCAAACCCCCTTGCAGTTTTCAAAATATCACAAACATCCCAAATTCGATACCTGAGCCATATTTTGGACCCAAATTCTGGCTCTCTGCACCTATTCGCAGTTTGAAATTCCGAATTTTTATACCAAAAATATGCCAATTACTGAAAGCGGCGGTGGGTCTCATTTTGCCCAAACCCCCCTGCAGTTTTCAAAATATCCCAAATTCGATACCCGAGCCATATTTTCGACCCAAATTCTCGCTCTCTGCACTTTTTCGCTGTTTGAAATTCCTACTTTTTATACCAAAAATATGCCAATTACTGAAAGCGGCGTTGGGTCATATTTTGCCCAAACTTCCCTGCAGTTTTCAAAATATCCCAAACATCCCAAATTCGATACCTGAGCCATATTTTGGACCCAAATTCTGGCTCTCTGCACCTATTCGCCGTTTGAAATTCCTACTTTTTATAACAAAAATATGCCAATTACTGAAAGCGGCGGTGGGTCACATTTTTCCCAAACACCCCTACAGTTTTCAAAATATCTCAAACATCCCAAATTCGATACCTGAGCCATATTTTGGACCCAAATTCTGGCTCTCAGCACCTATTCGCAGTTTGAAATTCCGAATTTTTATACCAAAAATCTGCCAATTACTGAATGCGGCGGTGTGTCATATTTTGCCCAAACCCCCCTTCAGATTTCAAAATATCCAAAACATCCCAAATACGATACATAAGCCATATTTTGGACCCAACTTCTGGCTCTCTGCACCTATTCGCCGTTTGAAATTCCGACTTTTTATACCAAAAATATGCCAATTACTGAGAACGCGGGTAGGTCACATTTTGCCCAAACCCCCCCTGCAGTTTTCAAAATATCCCAAACATCCCAAATTCGATAAATGAACCAAATTTTGGACCCAAATTCTGGCTCTCTGCACCTATTCGCCGTTTGAAATTCCGACTTTTTATACCAAAAATATGCCAATTACTGAAAACGAGGGTAGGTCACATTTTTCCCAAACCCCCCTGCAGTTTTAAAAATATCCCAAACATCCCAAATTCGATACCTGAGCCATATTTTGGACCCAACTTCTGGCTCTCTGCACCTATTCGCAGTTTGAAAATTCAAATTTTTATACCAAAAATATGCTAATTACTGAAAGCGGTGTGGGTCATATTTTGCCCAAACCCCCCTGCAGTTTTCAAAATATCCAAAACATCCCAAATTCGATACCTGAGCCATATTTTGGACCCAACTTCTGGCTCTCTGCACCTATTCGCAGTTTGAAATTTCAAATTTTTATACCAAAAATATGCCAATTACTGAATGCGGCGGTGGGTCACATTTTGCCCAAACCCCCCTGCAGTTTTCAAAATATCCCAAACATCCCAAATTCAATACTTGTGCCATATTTTGGACCCAAATTCTGGCTCTCTGCACCTATTCGCAGTTTGAAATTCCGTCTTTCTATACCAAAAATATGCCAATTACTGAAAGTGGCAGTGGGTCACATTTTGCCCAAACCCCCCTGCAGTTTCAAAATATCCCAAACATCCCAAATTCGATACCTGTGTTGTAATCCACAAGTTAGTAGGAATTATTAGCTAGAGGATCATTACTACAACGCTTAACGAATGATGATTGGAAGTACATGTTAAGTAGACAGACTATGGATCACATATCTAAGAAAGGTCAATGGATTAAGACCGAAGCTGTTTAGCCAAATTAATAATTCCTAGAAAGAGGAATTATTCTTCGTCAGGCTTCTAGGATCAAGGTTACCGCTCTAGGGATAAGGTTAATCGGATTATACCTTCCTTGAGAGGCGGGGTGAAATGTTTGAGGCCATGGTAGGCTAAAGTCAGTCTGATTGTGGGAGTTGAACTGAGAAGTTCTCTGGATCCCCGTTTGCGGCAGCGGCGAAGTGTAGCAGACAGCTATGCGAGAACCTGATGTGATCTTAGTGACCAAGTTAAGTCTGCAGTATGTGAGTATTGAATGAAAGACTAACCGGGTGTGGAGCGTTGTAGTAATCATTCCGTATTAGGGACTTAGGCGGAAGTTACGAGTGTGGGTGGTGATCGCGGAGGTCAAGTGGTCTATGGGTATTGGAAGTGTATTGACCTAATAGAGTATGTTAATTAATATAGTATTATTTGTCAGAGTCTATTCTTTGTAATTAAATGACAAAACCCGACGGCCTTTAAATACCTTCCATATGTTCATTCATTGTGTTCCAGTACAAGCCTAGTGGTACGCCTCAAGGGTCTGGTGTGTGTAGGAGTACACGGTGGTAGTAACGGTTGCTGAGGCAAGGTGTTATGTGTTGTGTAATCGCTGTGTTCGGAATGAACCGGGGTTCAGCGTCACGACACCAGCCTACTCATGAGAAACTCTCCAGACACAAAGCAGAACGCTTTAAAAGAGACCAACGTCGTCTATGCCTTCAAATGCCCTCTTGGGGACTGTAAGCTCCAAAAAAAACAGTATATAGGCAAGACAACAACATCTCTTTCTAGGCGTTTAACGATGCATAAGCAACAGGGCTCCATTAAGGAACATATAATCTCTTCCCACAACCAAACCATCGCCAGAGAAATCCTAGTAAACAACACAGAAATCATCGATAGATACAGCGATAGCAGGCGGCTTGACGTTTGCGAGGCACTACACATTAAAAAGTCATCACCAGCAATCAACAGCCAATTAATGCACAACTATACTCTACCCACCTCAAGACTCCGCTCCAATATAGAAGCATCAAGAAATATGGACCAATAGGCTTTCTACAATCACTTCCATTCAATACCCATTGTTTCGTGTTCTGTCTTGTGTTTATGAAATTAATACCCTATTAATACCACGTCACCCCATCCACCTCACTCAAATGTAGATATAAACAAATCGGAGATGTGTAAGTTATATTCAGTTGTGTATGTGTAAACTAAAGTCTTTGAAAATGTAATAAGTTTTATGAAACGCGCTCAAGTGTTGCGTCAGACTAGAAATAAAAATGAATTTTGGAGAATTGATTTTTGAATTACCACCAACAGTGAAAAGAAATGTACGAAAGATTGAGAAAATTCGTGTTAGAATTATTAATCTTACTTTTTCGGTCATATTTAATAATATATATATATATGTCGTACCTAGTAGCCAGAACTCACTTCTCAGCCTACTATTCAAGGCCCGATTTGCCTAATAAGCCAAGTTTTCCTGAATTAATATATTTACTATAATTTTTTTCTTATGAAATGATAAAGCAACCCTTTTCTCTATGTATGAGGTAAAAAAAATTTATTGGAGTTAAAATTAACGTAGATATATGACCGAACCTAACCAGCCCTACCTAACCTAACCTAACCTATATTTATAGGTAAGGTTAGGTTAGGTAGCCAAAAAAAGCTAGGTTAGGTTAGGTTAGGTAGGTTAGGTAGACGAAAAAACATTAATTCATGAAAACTTGGCTTATTAGGCAAATCGGGCCTTGAATAGTAGGCTGAGAAGTGCGTTCTGGCTATTAGGTACGACATATATATATATATATATATATATATATATAAAGCACACAGAAACTGTATTGGAGGGGATCTAAACATTCCCTCTAATGCGTTATGCGTGGTTTCCTCCGAGGCTATGGGTCCCCCTTCTTCCAGCTAGAGGTGGTACTCCCTTCCATATAATTAAAAATATATATATATATATATATATATATATATATATATATATATATATATATATATATATATATATATATATATATATATAGATAGATATATATATATATATATAAATATATATATATATATATATATATATATATATATATATATATATATATATATATATATATATATGTGTGTGTGTGTATACCACGAAAATAAACACGTGATTAAAAATGTGACAATGTCAGACCACGGAGGAAAAATGAAACAGGAATTTCCTTAAGTACTTTCGTATATTAATACATCTTCAGAAGGAGTCACTCCTTCTGAAGATGTATTAATATACGAAAGTACTTAAGGAAATTCCTGTTTCATTTTTCCTCCGTGGTCTGACATTGTCATATATATATATATATATATATATATATATATATATATATATATATATATATATATATATATATATATATATATATATATATATATATATATATATATATATATATGTGTGTGTGAGAAAGCTGCATGAACGCGCAAGCCATATATCACTTAGAACTCTTTGACCCGGCCAGGATTCGAACCCATGCCGTCCAGGATCACCCCTAAACGTACACAGTACCGTGACCACCGCACCAATGATCGTCTATTGAAAATAGCACTGGGATATTCTGCCTTCTCTGGGCCGCTGCAGCCCAGACATCAACTCGTGGTGGAGGGTCGTGGGGCAGGTGCGACTGGACACCAGCCAATCAGCGACAGGCAGGCGATGGACAAGCAGTTTGCCGGTTAATAGACGATCATTGGTGCGGTGGTCACGGTACTGTGTACATGTAGGGGTGATCCTGGACGGCATGGGTTCGAATCCTGGCCGGGTCAAAGAGTTCTAAGTGATATATATATATATATATATATATATATATATATATATATATATATATATATATATATATATATATATATATATATATATATGCAAACAAGCCTGAATGGTCCCCAAGACTATATGCAACTGAAAACTACACCCCAGAAGTGACTCGAACCCATTCGCTGGGGTGAGTTTTCAGTCCCCAGAGATTTCAGAACCCATACTCCTGGGAGTATGGGTTTGAGTCACTTCTGGGGTGTGAGTTTTCAGTCGCATATAGTCCTGGGGGACCATTCAGGCTTGTTGGCATTTGTGTTCCTCACGTGTGCCCCAAAGAATAAGGTGATTTGATAAAATGCTATGCCCAAGATTACCATCCGAGTGCTTGCGGTGAAGTGGTTCAAATAGCTTCGGCTATCACTTCGAAGAGATGACCAATTAAGAGAATGACTGAGGCCTACAGTCACCACGTAATCCAAAGTTGTCTCACCTTTACCATATGCTACTCTCGGAATGCACAATACACACAGCACCATATAAAATTGAATATGAAAAATAGTAAAAAGCTACGTTACCAAAGCCAAATACGCTTACCATAAATTACTACTTGGCACCAGTACCTGAGTGAAGCTCCTAGGGCAGGCCCCCACTTTATGTGACGGTAAAGCGTTGGTGTTCGGCTGTTTCAAAAGCTAGGGGCAGGGCCTCGTCACATAAAGAAAAAAAAAGAGAAAAGCTGGAACTTTCGTCTGTGGTAAGGTAATGGGAAGACACACAAAACACAAGTAAATTTAACAATGAAATTTTAATTACGTTAGAAAAGCAAGACATGAATAAAATTGAGTATAAAATATAACAGACAAGTCAACAAACAAAATAAGAATAATCACTGGCAAATGAAAAGTTACGTTAAGACAAGTGAGTAATAGCAAAGTAAATAAGAATGATGATGCCGGAATATTGGCTTCGAGCTGCCACCTCCCTTAGTACACGAAAGCCAAGGCTTAGTCTACCAATGAGAGATGCCAACTGCAAGGAGCACTGGGATATTCTGCCTTCTCTAGGCCGCTGCAGCCCAGACATCAACTCGTGGTGGAGGGTGGTGGGGCAGGTGCGACTGGACACCAGCCAATCAGCGACAGGCAGGCGATGGACAAGCAGTTTGCCGGTTAACGGTGGCGGAGGCGAGCAGGTGTGCCAGTGTGCTGGATACGTTTTGCTCTCTGGGCAAAACGTTTTGGAGATACTTGCTGGATATATCTTCTATATTATCTGTTGATATAACGTACTTTGGAGGGAAGAGCAGGCTCAATCTCTCTTGAAAGAGATTATCGTCACAACTCTCCCCCGAAGCCTGCGATTCTGGAAGAAGTACGTCGTTATGTGGTGGAGTAATAGGTGGAG
Source organism: Procambarus clarkii (assembly GCF_040958095.1). NCBI lineage: Eukaryota > Metazoa > Arthropoda > Malacostraca > Decapoda > Cambaridae > Procambarus > Procambarus clarkii. The sequence goes on along the minus strand of NC_091240.1, from coordinate 17,680,921 downwards.
TTGCTTCTACTTCATAAACTCTGGAGAGGGCATCGGCTATGATGTTGTCAGAACCCTTGATATAGCGGATCTCCAGGTTGAAATCTTGTAAATATAAAGCCCATCGTAGAAGACGCTGGTTAGTGAATTGGGCTTGATGTAAGAAGCGGAGAGGGTTGTGGTCTGAGAAGATGGTGGTAGACCTGGCACCTTGTAGGTACGGAGCGAAGTGTTGGAGATTCAGGACGATGGATAGTAGCTCCTTTTCAATAGTGCTGTAGTTCCTCTGGTGGGGTTTCAATTTGTAGCTGTAGTAGCTGACAGGTAGAACCTCCTCGCCTCGTTGTTGCATCAGGACACCACCAACGCCGGTACCACTGGCGTCGACATGAAAGACGAAAGGCTTGGTGATATCTGGCGAGGCGAGAATGGGATTAGAACAGAGGAGGAATTTGAGTTGTTCGAAAGCAACGGTTTGCTGCATGGTCCACTTATACCGTTGCTTGGGACTGGTTAATAGGATTAAAGGTGTGGCGACTGTACTGAAATTTCTCACAAACCTTGTTACGAACCCGGATCCAGCGTCCGAGCACGGAGCAGTGACGACCGCGCCATCTGTGGGTCAGCTCCCGAAACCCCCACCAAATGGACGACGACACCTGGTGAGGACAAAGGTGTACTGGCCACAAGGGCCAGTTTCCAGTCCGGTTCAGCTCACAACACCGCCGCTGCTGACCTCTGGTGAGATGGTGCTCAGACTACAACGCCATCTATGGAGTGGATATGTCGGGCGTTTGTGTCTGAGCCTGTAAGTGAGGTGTTTTAGTGTCCCTGGTATTGATGACGTGTCTGCTTACAGAGTCGACCTGCGACTGCTGTGATGGAAGTTGAGGCAGTCTACCCAAGGCAGCCGTCTCCATACCTTGTGCTTTGCTGCAGCAGCTGTGAAGTCGTCCCCCGGAAGAACACTGTGGTGTTACCCTGCCAGTGGAGTGGCAGTAGAAGGATTACCCGGGACCGACTGCTGGAGACGATTATCCACTGGGGTATTGAGGACAGGAGAGTGATTTGTGGTATCACACGAGGCTCCTGTCTAGGGCGTTACCCTTATATCGTTCGTGGAGTGGCCTGACCAGCCTTGCTGATCCGGAACCTGCCAGCAGACCTGCTGGACGTGTGGTTGACGGCCTCCACGGCAGTGCCCCCAGTGGACCTGTGTTTTGGCTGACCTGTGGCCAGGGTAGGCTCAACTTCTCAGAGGATTCGTTGTGAGGCCACGAAAAAGCACCGAGGACTTAGCACCGAGAGCCTGGATCCAGAGTCTTCAGGAGAAGACGATCGTGTATTTCCCCTGTACAGTGTTAATACCCCTCCCCCCGAGTAATCTTTTTATATATTATTTATTGGTGGTGGTCAATATATTATAGTAAGTTTTTGCCTTTATTTCCCTTCCCCTTTAAGTTACTTGCGTCACGGATCACATCCCTTGAAAGCCACTACCGGCTTGGGGTCGGATACAACTTCCTCTAACAACATCAGAGTAAGAACCCCGTTGCGTCCCGAGAGGGCCGTAACAAACCTACGGTAGTAGGAGGCAAGACCAAGGAAGCGCAGGAGCTGCTTCCTGGTGGTAGGCTGTGGATAATGTTGGATGGCTTGAGTGTGTGAGTTTAACGGAGCTAGGCTGCCACTCCCAATTACATGACTCAGATAACGCACTTTACCTTTCGCGAAGGTGGACTTGCCCAGGTTGATGGTGAGGCCGGCTATCAGGAGCTTGGCGAACAGTCGTCGCAGCTGGAGCAGATGTTCACTCCAGGTGTTGGATGCTACGACGATATCATCCAAATAGGCGTACGTGTTATCCAAGCCCTGGATGACACGGTTGACAGCTCTCTGAAAGGTAGCCGGGGCATTACATAGTCCGAAAGGAAGGCGTTCATATCTGAAAAGTTCAAAAGGAGTGATAAAGGCAGATATTTCTTTGGCTCGCTCTGTTAAGCACACTTGGTAATACCCCTTAAGCAAGTCCACTTGGGACAAGTACTGGGCATTACCAATGGCGTCAAGAATGTCATCTATCCTTGGCAAGGGGTAAGCATCCTTGACAGTCACATTATTTAACTTACGATAGTCAGTGCATAGTCTCACCTTACCTTGGGGTTTTGGCACCAAGATACAGGGTGAGGCCCAGGGGGACTCACAAGGTGTAGCCAGTCCATGATCCAAGAGGTACTGCACCTCAGCATGCATGACTTCCTTCTTGCTAGGGCTGATTCGGTAGAAGGGTTGACGAATCGGCCGGGTGTCGGGGAGCAGTTGGATGTCGTGCTGGGTAACATTACACTCTTGTGGATCATCTCGGAACAACTCCTGATGTTCTCTGAAGATCTTGACGAGAGGTGCTCTATGAGTGTCCTGAAAATAGTTGGGAAGATCATTAAGGATTTCTGAATTAGAAAGCGCTGACTCCTTGTCAGTGCTTTCGGGAGGAGAAGCAGGGAAGGTCTCACTGTGGATGTATGGTTCTGTAAAAGCAGAGTAGTTAAGCATGACAGTGGGAGGAGTACCATTATATAGCTTCAGGAGGTTGACGTGGCACAGCTGGGTCTTCCGCCGCCTATCTGGAGTCTCTAGAACGTAGTTATGGTTGTTTCTGCACTCCTTGATGCGGTAGGGTCCTGAAAACCTGTTGTGTAAAGGAGAACCTGGGATAGGGAAGTAAGCAAGCACGAAGTCTCCCGGCTTAAATTTTCTTACTTTGCTGGTCTGGTCGTAATGAGTCTTCATCCTCTCCTGTGCTTTCAATAGATTATCTTGGGCAAAACTGTGGACTCTCTAGAATGTGTTGAAGGTTTTGAAGAAACTGGGGCACATTCTGATGCTCATTGAAGGTGGCATCACGTAGAGAGTCTTTGAAAGCCTTGAGGGGAGTACGGCACTTACGGCCGTAGAGCATCTCATAAGGAGATACTCCTAGGGACTCATTGGGAAGACTTCTAAAGATACACATTATCAGATCTATTTGCTTATCCCAATCCTTAGAGGTTTCACTACAAAACTTTTTCAGGAGTGCTTTAATAGTCTGATGACTACGCTCAAGAGAACCCTGTGAAGCAGGATGATAGGGGCTGGACAATACCTGTTTGATGTTGAACTCCTCCAGTGTCCTTTTGAAGAGATCACTGGTGAAGTTGGTGCCACAGTCGCTCTGAACCTCCCTGGGAAATCCATACTGGGTGAAGATCTTCAATAAGTGCTTCACAACCGTAGCAGCCGTGATGTTCTTTACTGGAACTGCTATGGGGAATCTGGTGGTAGGACACAGGATGGTTAAGATATAGGCGTTACCTGAACTGGTCCGAGGTAAAGGACCAACACAGTCTATAATAAGTCTGTGGAAAGGTTCCGCAGGCACCTGTATGGGAATCAATGGCGCTCTGGGAATAGAGATGTTCGGTTTACCTGCCATCTGACATGTATGACATTGTTTGACGTACTGTTTGACGCTATTTACCATACCTGGCCAGTAGTAGTCTTGACGGATTCCATGGTAAGTCTTGTTGAATCCGTAGTGGGAGAGTGCTCCGTGGGCCAGGTGTAGAATAGTGGGCCGCAGGCTGGCAGGAATCACTAGTTGTTCGACGTTGGCCCAATCGTCCTCCTCCTTCAGTTTACTGGGTCTATATCTGCGGTAGAGCAAGTCGTTCTCTAGGAAGAACCCAGGAATACTGTCGGGTTGAGTCTCAGCCTGGAAAAATAATGGTGTCAAAGTAAGATCTTCCCTCTGTAACTTACGGAACTCCAACTTGGTCAGATTCGGGGGTAGTTTCTGAGGGTCTTGAGGGACAGCGGTAGCAGTAGAGTCAGCTGGCTGTGGTCGTGCGGCTTGTCCACGGGTGGTCACTAGAACCGGAGGAGAAACTTCATCACTCTCTTGAACCTTTGCTGGAACATACTCAAATATAGGGTTATCCGTCACAGAGGTACACACCTGAGGTTTGTCCATGACGATCAGGTTGGTCGGTTGCAGGTCTTCTGCCAAGTCGTTGCCCAGGAGAAGTTGCACTCCAGGCATGGGAAAAGGCTTTTCCCTGACGGCGACTTGGACTTCTCCGTTCACGTAGGGACAATCCAGGTGGACTCTGGCGAGAGGATAAGGAGTGGTAGCAGTGAGGTCAGTGATGAAGACAGTTTCTCCGGTGTAGGCGATGTTGGGCACAGCCGACTTCAAGATGATCGATTGAAGAGCCGCTGTGTCCCTCAAGATCTTCAATTTGAAACGTCCCTCCGGATTTGAACCGTTGGCAGAGACAGTTCCAGTATACAGGTGGTTACTGAAAAGAGAAAGATCATTAACATGAACACCAACATTCATCACAGGCTTACCGGACTTAGGAGGAGTTGGTTTGGGTTTTTGCATTTCAGTGGTTCCTTTGTATTGAGACTTACCACATTTATCTATGGTATGTCCATAGAGTCTACAATACTTACAGTACAATTGCGAGCCAGCTTGATCGGTACTCACTTTCTCGTAACTGTACCACGACTTCTTACTGGAGGATGGTTCTGGTGTCAGCCGGTGGATGAGGCTGTAAGTGTCAGCCGACTTAGCACACTTCAGGTAGTCGGTTTCTTCTTTATCTGCTAAATATAGACGGACAGGAGGCGCCACACGCCTCAAGAATTCTTCAACTAGCATGAGGTTGACGAGTTCTGCAAAGGTAGAGACATGTGCTGCTTCCAGCCATTTCATAAAATATCTCCTTTTGGTATTAGCAAACTCGAGAAAGGTAGTGGTACTTGCCTTCAGGTGGTCACGGAAATTCCTTCGATAACTTTCGGTGGAGAGAAGGTAGGCGTCCAACACTGCTTGTTTCAGAGTCTGGTAGTCATTCTCAGACGCCAAAGTACTGAGTGTGACTGCAGCTCTACCTGTAAGATGTACTCTGAGAAGGGTGGCCCATTGGTCGGCAGGCCAACTAAGTTGATTAGCAAGGGTTTCAAAGGTGGTGAAAAACACGTCAACTTCTGTTTCTACAAATGATGGCATTAACTTACTTGCATGTGATATATTAAAACTGACGGGAAGATTGGCGGTAGCTTGCTGGCGTTGAGCGAGGTGTGTAGTTTCCAACGCGAATTCTCGTTGACGACATTCCATAGCCAGAGTTGCTTGTTGTTTGTCATGTTCGTGTTGCATCTCCAACTGGCGTTGTTTTGTTTCAAGCTGTAGTCGTTCACGCTCACGGAGCATTGCAACCTCACGTTCGTGTTCTTCTTTCCTCAAGGCAGCTTCACGTTCCTTGAGGGCGATTTCACGTTCTTGTTCTTCCCTCCTCAAGGCAGCCTCACGTTCTTGTTCTTCCCTTCGTATGGCAGCTGCTCGTTCTTGTTGCTCGAGGGCTTCCCTTTGCTGCTCGTGTTCAATCTTGGCCAGCTCTATTTTGAGTTTCATTGTTGCCAAATCAGTTTTATCTGCAATAAAGTAAGTTTCGTGAGTTTCAGAGTCTATCTTACCTTGCTCTAAGAAGTGATCCAGTAACAGGTTGTGTATTTCATTTTTGTTGGCTTGGTAGGGAACTTCTAGGTGATACTCATGTGCAAGAGTGTGTAATTCAGTCCTCTTGGCACAACTTAAAGTCCCTATTTCACCTGCTGGATCTGCACGGAAAGCTTGGAGCCGAAACATGTTGAAATTAGCAAATAAATGCACAACGAATATACCGTTGTGATATAGTGAATGTCAGAAACAGGACAACGTGGCAACTGGTACCTATCCTGTGGAATCTTTAACAATTAAAGTTAATTACAAGATGTTAAATGATTAATTAAATCAAGGTCGCAGGAAATCTTGTACCCGGTACTCATGTAAGAGGATAAGGGCAAGAAAATCCTACTAAACAAGTGAAACCGAGTTTCTAAAACAAATGAAACAGTTAATTGCCTCAAAAGTAAAATTAGTAGTCCAAGGATGTAGGCATACCTTGCCGAGTCTCTATAGGACATAAGCAAGTTTTCCCACTGAAATTAATATGATACTTACAGAATTAGCGAACTTTTGTGCTCTGAAAAAGAAAGCTAATTCCCTACCAATGATCATCATCTCTGACTGACGTGTAGGGGTGCGAGGTGTCAACTGGTGACGAGAACTGCTGCTGAGGTCCAAATTCAGCAACTAAAGTTCGTGCTAGAGGAACTATGGCCCTCTTTATCCTCCTACTGTCAGATTGCAGAAGATCAAGTGCACTTGACCCGGGGGCAGACCACAGTACCAGGGTACCAATATGATGATCTGTCGAAAATATGAGAAATATGCAAGGGACAAAAGATGGTAAACACGAGTAATAACACGGAGGGAGAGATGACCAATTAAGAGAATGACTGAGGCCTACAGTCACCACGTAATCCAAAGTTGTCTCACCTTTACCATATGCTACTCTCGGAATGCACAATACACACAGCACCATATAAAATTGAATATGAAAAATAGTAAAAAGCTACGTTACCAAAGCCAAATACGCTTACCATAAATTACTACTTGGCACCAGTACCTGAGTGAAGCTCCTAGGGCAGGCCCCCACTTTATGTGACGGTAAAGCGTTGGTGTTCGGCTGTTTCAAAAGCTAGGGGCAGGGCCTCATCACATAAAGAAAAAAAAGAGAAAAGCTGGAACTTTCGTCTGTGGTAAGGTAATGGGAAGACACACAAAACACAAGTAAATTTAACAATGAAATTTTAATTACGTTAGAAAAGCAAGACATGAATAAAATTGAGTATAAAATATAACAGACAAGTCAACAAACAAAATAATAAGAATAATCACTGGCAAATGAAAAGTTACGTTAAGACAAGTGAGTAATAGCAAAGTAAATAAGAATGATGATGCCGGAATATTGGCTTCGAGCTGCCACCTCCCTTAGTACGCGAAAGCCAAGGCTTAGTCTACCAATGAGAGATGCCAACTGCAAGGAGCACTGGGATATTCTGCCTTCTCTGGGCCGCTGCAGGCCAGACATCAACTCGTGGTGGGGCAGGTGCGACTGGACACCAGCCAATCAGCGACAGGCAGGCGATGGACAAGCAGTTTGCCGGTTAACGGTGGCGGAGGCGAGCAGGTGTGCCAGTGTGCTGGATACGTTTTGCTCTCTGGGCAAAACGTTTTGGAGATACTTGCTGGATATATCTTCTATATTATCTGTTGATATAACGTACTTTGGAGGGAAGAGCAGGCTCAATCTCTCTTGAAAGAGATTATCGTCACACTACTAACTTGTGGATTACAACAAGGGGAGTTTTTTATTAAATAAAAGTGATTGCACAAAACTCTTAAAACTGTGTGTAAAGGCGATAAAGTGTTGGTATCTAGGCTAACAAGTTGATCCCCCTCTCTACCTTACGTATATGGTCTTATAAAAACTCATAAGCCATATAATCCGGCAAGGCCGATTATTAGTTCAGTTGGTTCGGCGGCTTATAAACTCTCTACATGGTTAGTCAAAGTTTTGTCCCCTATAGTTGGTACTATTTCCAACTCACACTTGACAAACAATGTGGACTTAGTTAATAAGCTATCCACACTGAATTTAAATTTTGATTTTAAACTAATAAGTTTCGATGTGACCTCTTTATTCACTAAAGTACCTGTTGATGATCTGTTAGAATTTCTATGTGAGGAACTGCCTAAATATAATTTGAGCTTGCAGACCAATAAAGTATTGGAACTTATCAAAATGTGTATAAAAGACAATTATTTTAGTTTTAATGGAAAATTTTTCAAACATTTGGAATGGCGATGGGCAATCCCCTTTCCCCAGTTTTAAGCAATTTGTATATGGAATCCTTCGAAACAAAAATCTTATCCAGGATTATCCCTGCTAATGTTGTTTGGTTTAGGTATGTTGATGATATTTTGTGCTTATGGTCGTGTGACAAATACCAGATAAAATTCACTTGTGAGACTGAGGGGAATGGTACTCTTCCGTTTTTGGACATTATGATTCATAGAGTAACTAGAAAGTTCAAATTTAATGTGTATAGGAAACCTACCAACGTGGGGTCGTATGTTCACTTTTATTCGAATCATCATAGTAAAGTTAAACGGGCAATATTTTCAGGAATGTTTCTACGAGCTTTGAGGGTATGCAGCCCTGAGTTTTTTTATGAAGAGATTGCTAAAATATATGAAATTGTGAAGAGCTTACAATATCCTAAGAGGTTTTTGGATTTCTCGTTTGAACAAGCCAAGCGTACGTTTTATAATCAGGTCCCTAAGGCGAAACCAGAAATTAATAACACATTGGTGGTACCTTATGCGAGTGGACTTGAAAAACTGTCTCCGATTTTTAAGAAACTTAATATAAATTTGGTGTTCACTAATAGTACGATCAAATTCAATTTAATAAAAAACTCCCCTGATACAGCAGGTTGTGTGTTTTCGATTCCCTGCAATGATTGTGATTTTGTGTACATTGGACAAACAGGAAAGTCCTTACAATTAATATATATATATATATATATATATATATATATATATATATATATATATATATATATATATATATATATATATATATAGTAGCCAGAACGCACTTCTCGGCCTACTATGCAAGGCCCGATTTGCCTAATAAGCCAAGTTTTCATGAATTAATTGTTTTTCGACTACCTAACTTTTTCATCTACCTAACCTAACCTAACCTATAGAGATAGGTTAGGTTAGGTTAGGTAGGGTTGCTTAGGCTCGGTCATATATCTACGTTAATTTTAACTCAAAAAAAGAAATTGACCTCACACATAATGAAATGAGTAACTTTATCATTTCATAAGAAAAAAATTAGAGAAAATATATTAATTAATGAGAACTTGGCTTATTAGGCAAATCGGGCCTTGCATAGTAGGCTGAGAAGTGCATTCTGGCTACTAGGTACGACATATATATATATATATATATATATATATATATATATATATATATATATATATATATATATATATATATATATATATAAAGAAATACTTTTTATTTTCTTCTCCGAGGCTATGGGTCCCCACATTGGCACCAGAGGTGGTACCCTCACAAACCTATATATATATATATATATATATATATATATATATATATATATATATATATATATATATATATATATATATATATATATATATATACATATGACAATGTCAGACCACGGAGGAAAAATGAACCAGGAATTTCCTTAAGTACTTTTGTATATTAAATACATCTTCAGAAGGTTTTTCACGTGTTTATTTTCGTGATATACACACACATATATATATATATATTATATATATATATATATATATATATATATATATATATATATATATATATATATATATATATCGTACCTAGTAGCCAGAACGCACTTCTCAGCCTACTATGCAAGGCCCGATTTGCCTAGTAAGCCAAGTTTTCATGAATTAATGTTTTTTCGACTACCTAACCTACCTAACCTAACCTAACTTTTTCGGCTACCTAACCTAACCTAACCTAACTTTTTCTGCTACCTAACCTAACCTAACCTATAAAGATAGGTTAGGTTAGGTAGGGTTGGTTAGGTTCGGTCATATATCTACGTTAATTTTAACTCCAATAAAAAAAATTGACCTCATACATAATAAAATGGGTAGTTTTATCATTTCATTAGAAAAAAATTACAGAAAATATAATTATTCAGGAAAACCTGGCTTATTAGGCAAATCGGGCCTTGCATAGTAGGCTGAGAAGTGCGTTCTGGCTAATAGGTACGACATATATATACATATTATATATATATATATATATATATATATATATATATATATATATATATATATATATATATATATATATATATATATATATTATATATATATTGTGATGGTGTTTCCCCCCTTATATTTCTCCCACGCCAGCTGTAAGAGTCATATCTACTTTACCCGAACGTTCTCTGCCTTCCAGAGAACAATTTGACATATGTGAGAGCATGAGGTGTTCCCGCATAGGAGAGATATTAACTAAAGAAGAGTGTTTTTGCCAGTGGCTTAGGCCCTTTTGGACGCCAAGATGGCGCCGACTCCTACGTTTTCGAGCCAAAATGTTATGACGTCAGTGGCACCAGATTGGCTAAGACCGGTGACTTGGTACAGGGAGCCAATAAGAAACGCCCCTGGCAAGTGTGACGTCACGAGTGGAGGTAGGTCCGGGCTGTGCGCCCCGTGACGCAAGGAGTTAGATACGACACGTCGTCAAGGGCTAACGTGTGATAGGTGTTGGAAATTTCCAACATAATACAAACTGTTGTATTATTATTAATTATTACTAAAATCTACTAATTACTGTAGTAACTAAAATTAACCAACAGTAGAATTCGCATGAACTAATATCGAATGAATCGAACGGCGGGAAACGCTGGCGGTGGTACCGGCTCCGTCACAGCTGCTGAAATTTCGTATTAATTTCGTCTCCACTCAACGTTGCATGGCCTAACTGCTGCCTAGCACGAGCTAAGTGCATGGAGACTTAATATGCCATACCTCACAGTGAACCTCAACAGTAATCAACCAAAATTAACCAATTTTCGCCTGCCTTTCTACGACCCTTCTGCCAAGTGTTCCCTATACGCTAGTCATCCCTACTATAATTCACCAAGTATCTACCTTTAGAAACGCTACCAAGAATCTATTCGTCGAAAACATGCCCAAACATAACAACAAGCAAGGTAGGGGTGCCTCTCGCTCTGGTTCCATTACTCCTAGAGTTCTGAATGAAACACTGGCAACGCCGCAACCCTCGCCGATGTTTGTAAACACAGCATCCGCTCCCCCTCCTCACTCCCCCCCTTCAACTCACCTCGGATCTCTAGCTTTAGAATTCACTCAATCTATGGCTCCCTGTATAAACTTCAAACCTCTCCGAAGTAATCCATGGCTCCAGAAACTGCACAACCTTGTGAAAATGCAATCAGAAGCTATTTTGGCCCTCCAAGACACAGTCACCCGACAACAACATACCATAGACCGCCTCCTTGAATCGTCGATGAACAACAACCAAGAAATTCTCAACATACAAACTGTTGCAAATGATGCAATGGATCAAATACGTAAGATTCAGGCTGAAGAAACCCTCACAGCTCAAAGTGACCTCCTTAAAAAGCTGGAAAAACAGATCAATCTCCTTCAGACTCACCAGGCGGCTTCCAAAGATGACCAAGAGCAACAACAACTTCATGACTCCCTGATAATTAGCTCTACTGATCTACCTGATGAACAACAAGGTGAGGATTGCTGTAACATAGCCAACACCCTAATTAATTCAAAGATCAGTGTCAATGTTCAAATCAAATCGGCTATTAGGATAGATAAAAACAATCCCCGTAACAGGAGAATGCTCATCAAACTTGCAAATCCCTCTGCGAAGTTTGACCTCATACAAACAGCTGCTCAGCAAAAAACCAACCTCTATATAAATGAGTGTCTTACAAAGCAGCGTGGATCCCTCCTCTACAGGCTGCGCCAAATTCGCAAAACAAAACCCTGGTCTTATCAAGCAGTGCTACACAAGGAATGGTACGATTTTTGCGAAGAAAGAAGGTACAGGAAAAAGATATGAAATAAAATGTGACCAACAACTCCTGGCCTTCTTAAGTGATTGTGGTATATCTGAAAACCTGAACCCGACCATTGCCAGTACTTAAAATAACTCTTTCAGTGCCTGAGCCTAACCTAACTTAATCTAACTTTGTCTAAGGTGCTGTCTCTGCCTTACCATTTACCTGATGTTCTCCTATTCATATAATTTTCCTAAATAATCCATCAAGTCTCCATGCACTTATGCAAGCATCTACCTCAGTTTCATTGTAAAATTTTACTCTTAAATCTAATCTTACCCTATTCCATTTGTATTTTAAATTTATTTGTATTGATCTATGTCATTTATTGAAATCAATTATTGATCTCATTCTTGTTCTTTTAATTAAGTTCATACTAATTATAAGTTAAAACTAAGCTTAATAAAATTTATTATCTTTAAGATTATTTTACTTTACAATTATCATTTGTCAAATTTTTTTATATATTCATCTTGACAGTCTCTACTGATTTTTTGTTCTCTCCGCCAAACTTGTGTATCCTCCATGGCTATCTAGTGACCTTAATTCTACCTCTAATTGTTTCAATTCTTTGTTTACTTGCATTTATTGTTGTGTCTTGCCATAATTATTCTCTAATTTAGCAGACTCAATACTTTGTAAGCTCTTATTGTATTGTTATATTATTATATTGTGTTTTGCTATAATTACTTTCTATTTTACAGCAGATTTGTTTTTCATCTGTTCATGTAATTGCTTATCTTATTGTATTGTGACATTCTTTTCTATATTGATATATATTTTCTGTCTATTGTTACCTACAGTGTACCTGAGAGTACCTGTAAGAAATCTACCTCATTTTTCATTTTTGCTCAATTTTTTTGTATTGCTTAGTCTTGTTTATATTCTTGTTTTGTATATCTATATCTTGCGTTTTGTATAGTCCATGTTTATATGTTTTTTCTTTAATTTCATTCATTACCTAGGTTTCCTAGCCTAGCCATACTCCCTTACTCCATTGTACCCCTGTAAGCCCCTTTTGTGTTTGTTTGGTACAGTATTGTGTACATTTATTTCTTTTTGTTTTTCTTGTTTTTCCTGCAATCAGCTTTTTTTATGCAGTCAAGTATAGACCCAGAACTTAACCTCTTATCCACTATCTATGACAATAATCACTTTAATGATCTAAATTGCAGATATTTTGCAGCACATGATGTAAACAATGTATTAACTCATAGTCACAATATCTCTGTAATCAATTTGAACGTTAGATCCCTAGGTAAACACTTCGATGATGTTAGTGCCTTGATTGAAGCTATTGACAACAAATTCTCTTTTATTATACTTACTGAAACATGGTTGAAAGATGATACTACTCAACTCTTTAACATGCCTAACTACTCAGCAATCCAGAACTGTCGTCAACTTCAGAGAGGTGGTGGCACTGCTCTTTACTACCACCAAGAACTAACATGCTTAAAAGAAATTAGAACTAGAGACTGCTATGGGGAGTATATCTTCGCCAGCTTCAGAGTCAAGGGTGCCGAGTCTATCCTGTCTGTGGGTGCAGTTTATAGAATTCCTAACACTGATGTGTCCGAATTCAACTCAAACCTTAGAAATCTAATACTTGATAACAGACTGAACAAAAACCACCTAATTATCGCAGGGGACTTTAATATTGACCTCTGCGAGCCAGAACACCCTACTGCTGTTAGCTTCCTCAACTGTATGAATTCCTGCTTCCTCATACCCTTAATCACTAGACCTACTAGAATCACTGATAGCACTGCCACGACTCTAGATCACATCTGGACAAATATAACCTCTCCGCTTACTTCAGGTATAATCACCGATAGCACTACAGACCATTACCCCACATTTCTCTTAACTAACATTAGCAAACCACCTCTTGAGTCAAGAGAGATACGTTTTAGACTACACAATGAAACTGCTATAGACAATTTTATAACTGCTACTGATAATGTCAACTGGGAGTCCGAGTTAGGTAACATAGAAGACATCAACCTAGCAGTTCAATCTTTTCTTCAAAAAACTCTTAGCCTTTATAATACCCACTGTCCTATGCTTACAAAACAAGTCACAACCAAAAGGCTTCACAATCCCTGGCTTACAAAGGGAATACTTAAATCTATTAATAAAAAACATGACCTTGAGAAAAAGTATAGGTTAGGAATTGTCTCCAAAGAATTCTCAAAGAATTACTCATTATTGCTATCTAAGATAATTGGACGAGCCAAAACTAAATACTACGAAGATAAATTTACCCAAATAAAGAGCAACATTAAACAAACATGGAGAACAATTTCACAAATATTGGGATCAAAGAAGTCTTTAAATAACAAACCGACTCTCCTGTCTAATAACGATGGTCAGCTTTCAGCCTCTGATTCTGCTTTTGAGTTCAATAGGTTCTTCTCTTCCATTGGTTCATCCTTTGCTAATGATATTCCATCTTCCAGTACTGACATTAAGGACTATCTTACAGGGAACTATCCCCAGTCTCTGTACCTAAAGCCTATTAATTCCATTGACGTCAATGAGATAATCCTTTCCCTTAAAACCAAGTCTGGTGCCCTTGAGGAGATACCAACTTTAATCTACAAAAAAGCCTCCAGATCTTTAGCCCCTGCTATTGCTTTGCTCTTCAACAAGTCACTTGAACTCCAAACCTTTCCAGATATTCTAAAAAAAGCGAGAGTAACGCCTGTCCACAAATGTGGTGATCTCACAGATGTTAACAACTACAGACCTATATCAATCCTGCCAAACTTGTCAAAAATTTTTGAAAAACTAATCTATAAGCAGCTTTACTCATATCTAGCCAAACTCAATATACTTAGCCCTTGCCAATATGGCTTCAGGCCCAAAAAAAGCACTAACGATGCACTTATTAGTATGCTTAACTCGATTCATACAGCTCTTGATAAAAATGAGTTCCCTGTTGGGTTATTTGTGGACCTGCGTAAAGCTTTCGATACTGTCAACCACCAAAACCTTCTTCTTAAATTACATCATTATGGTGTCAGAGGACACTCCCTACAATACCTCAAATCCTACCTTACTGACAGGCTCCAATGTGTTTCTGTGAATAATACAATTTCTCCCACCCTACCCATCAACATTGGTGTTCCCCAGGGCAGCATACTTGGCCCTCTCCTCTTTCTCATCTACATTAATGACCTTCCAAATGCCTCCCAACACCTCAAACCAATCCTTTTTGCTGACGACACAACCTTCATTTACTCCAGTCCTGATCCCCTTGCTCTAAATGCCACAGTAAATACTGAGCTAAATAAAGTCCATCTGTGGCTAACTGCCAACAAACTCACCCTTAACATTGACAAAACTTTCTATATTCTGTTTGGCAATAAATCCTCTAATCAAATAAATCTCAAAATAAACAATACCCAAATTTGTAACAAATTAGATGGCAAATTCCTTGGCATTCTCATTGACCACAAGCTGAATTTCCAGGGACACATTCTAAACATATCAAAAAAAGTTTCAAAAACTGTGGGCATTCTTTCTAAGATCAGATATTATGTACCACGCCCTGCCCTGGTGACTCTCTATTACTCCCTTATCTATCCATATCTCAACTATGGTATTTGTGCTTGGGGCTCTACTACCCAAAATCACTTACGTCCTCTAAATACTCAACACAAAGCTGCTATTAGGACAATATCCAATTCTGGCCCCAGACATCACTCGGTACCCCTACTCAAATCCCTGAATATGTTAGACATTAAGTCACTGCACATTCTCTCATGTGTATTATACATATATAAAACGCTAAACTGTAATGCCAATCCTGATCTCAAAAGCTTCATAGAAGGACAACAGAACCCATGAGCACCACACCAGAAATAAATACAGTTTTGATATTCCTAGAGTACGACTTAATCAAACCAGAAATGCTCTACAAATCAAGGGGCCCAGAATGTGGAATGACCTTCCCAACCATGTTAAAGACAGTACCTCTCTCAACCAGTTTAAGTTAAAAACGAAGCTATACCTAATAAATTCCCTGTAACCTACCTTACCCCTCTATTGTCAACCCATGTATGTTTTTTTTTTTTTTTTCAAATCAACGCTGTTTTAATGTAATTTTCTGTAATAATTTGTAATTGTATTTGTGCTGTTTTTTCAACAATGTTCCCCCCTCTTTTACCTCTATTTTTATTTGTACTCAACGCATTTTTTTCTTTTTACCCATTAGTTTTAAGCTTTAGTCAGTAGTGTTTTTTCCTGCCCGAAACGCTTTGCCTAATAGTGGCTTTAGGCATTGTATGTACTAGCTCTATCTATAAAGCCAACAAACTTTGTAAAATCTCTCTATGTATGTACCTTTGCCTAAATAAAAATTATTATTATTATTATTATTATTATAATAATTGTATCTGTACAATAATGCTAGAATTCTTACGTAACCAAACACCAGTATTGCGTCAGATTCTACCAAAATAAACACATTTATATCCAGTGTGTCAGAGAATTGAGTTTGAATCTCTAAAAACAACAGTGTTCTGTGTGATAATTATTTAACGATAACCTGACTCCCAAATAATGCCAAATCGAGCGTTTCTAGTTATAACTGTTATCTGGTAATAAATTTAACGTCACATGTGAATGCCATGGAGAGAATTAAAATCATCCTCCATTGCTCGTTTAACATCGTAAAATGAGCAAATAATAATATTTAACTCCCCTGAATTATAAACCCGTCATTATTCAAGCATTTTAGTCACAACTGCGAGAAATAATATTATTCGTAGTAAATAATTTGTGTAGCAAATGCGAGACGCGGAGCGGAACAGGGAGAGTCGCCATATTAATCGGAGAGCATGTGGAGGCGTCGGTGTTAGAGGAAAGGCGCCAAAGTGCGGTGTGAAGACTTGTTGCGGAATTGAGCAACTCGTTTGGTGTCAGTGTCATAGGATACATTGTGGTGAATCGTCAACAAGAATTAACTTGACATTCAGCCCGGAACTTGTCAATTTGTTCCGTGTAATCCATCGTGACCGCCCAGAGAAGCGCGTCGACATCTAGGCCAAGCTAGCCACCACGTGTTCGCCATTGCGACGCGAGTTTCGGCAAGCTTCAACTTATACTGATTGCCCGAATTTGCTTCAACTTAAACTGATTGCCCGAAACGCATTGCGTAATAGTGGCTTTAGGCATTGTATGTACTAGCTCTATCTATATATCAATCCATTAATGTAACATCACTTGTATGTATATACCTTACCTGAATAAACATCTAAATCTAAATCTAAATACAGTGCCCTATTAGCTAAGTACACATATTCCCTTTTGATGCATCATTAGAGATTGTTTACAGCAGGGTAGCTTGTCGTCATGCCGAGCGACATAAATAAAACACATGTTAGTATATTTATTACTCTCCATTCCCAATTTCTTGAATATAGATATTTAGTAGCCTAATATGTTGCTACGTAATATATCTTAATTTACAGCTTGCGTGTGAGGAATTCCCCGAGCTGTTACTTTACCTGTGTTATTCATCTCCCAGTGTTCCATGAAGAATTCCGGAGATTCCGAGGATGATTCATGACTGATGTCTTGGAAAACGTCTTCAAGCTAAGACCTCTTTCCGTATTTTAATTATTCAAGTTATCTGTATTGGATTATCACTATTGATCACTGTGCACTGGATTTAACACGTGTTTATTATAATCATTAATTTCTGATATTCTTAATCTATATTCTTGTTGGTGACAAATTCTCTATTGATTCTCTAATTGGTCATAAGATTAGGTTATTACATAATGAACTGGTGTACGAACCACACTAGTTCCTAGACATATATGAAGTTCTAGCAATAACCCCCCAATGTAGGTGTTTGAGGCTTTGATTCAATTAAATTATATATACAGCCCATTAATTATTCAAGTGATTATAATTTCTAGTATTTGTCCATAGTTACTGGTTCCTCTAGGAATTTCAAATGATCACATTTTATTAGTTTCCCTCTTTACTATAAAAGCGGGTGGTCCTTCGTAATTGATTTCATTACTTTAATAATTAAATAAATAGAGTCAAGCCCCAAATGTCCCACATTATGGTCCTTATCGAACCGGATAAGCATAAATTATAAACATAAATAGTAATTAGTAATAACTAATCACTGTGTGATGTAGTCTAGACTAACCATTTTAATTAATTGTGTCTACCAACAGCGTAACACATAGGTTAGCCTAAGTCACACCAATTCATTGCTACTTATACCTTATGTATAAGGTAGCACTCGTGGGACACAGTTAATTGCCCACAACACTTAGACCTACACTTCATACTGAAGTAAGAATCTTTAGGTCACCAGGAGCAACAGCTCATAACTTGTAATTCCTCACTAACACCAATTATGTGTTAACTATTTGGGCTATACAAATATTTCAATATATGGCTGTCAGCAGACTGTCCATTATAGCCTGAATTCATTCCATAATTACTGATTCACTCAAGTCAGTGGATCATTAACATTTTAGGATCCAGTACATTAATACAAATTGCTGATCCCATACTAATTAATCATTACTAACCCTGATAACATTTTATTCCACAATTAGGAGTACATTCAGGAGTTAGATATTATTTACGGCAGTAGAATACTTGCCAAACACAATTAATTCTCTTGTGTTCATTTAATTTCTTATACACATAATTCTACCAGTGTATATATTATATAAACTATAAAATCCAAAAAAAAACAAAAATACAGCACAATTATTTGCACATTACTGCACCACAATATAATCTTTGCCAACCTTTATTAGGTAGCAATTAAGGCTGTCATTGTGCTGAATTTGGCACAAACATAGACTAAATAAATTTGTAGTTTCTTAAGTAGAAATTCTCACGACTAAGCTTGAGCTAGTTAGTGGCATATATATTATTCATTTTTGTGCTGACCCTATCAAGGGTGGGATTAACCATTTATTGTGTAATTATATTTTATTGCATATTTCTATGTACATCTTTGAGTGTTACTGTAAGTTCACTACCCATCCAAGGCTGATTTTGAAAAGCTAAGCTGAGGAACACCTGTAGTGAGACCAAGGTACCACTCAAATATTAGTTGCTTATTATTAGGTAGGTAACTAACCTCTAAATGAGGTAAATTACAACCAGCCTCAAGAAAATACCAGGCTGTCAATAATTATACCTGCTCTGCATTAAGGAGCAGACACCATAGCTGTACAAGTAGCTATATAAGCCCTATAAGGCTCAAATTTACCACAAGAATGACTCCTCTAGAAAGGAATGCAAGATTCTTGAGAATTCTTCAAGTTCGCCTAGGGGAACTGCTTATCAGATGTGACAACTGTATAGAAACTAACCCAGTTGACGTCTACAGACTAGTAAGTTCCACAAGGAACGCTAACCAGAAATATGACTATATAAAGACTGCAATCGAGTCTCATAGAAATTTACTCCAGGTCGGTCATACTGACTCAGACAAATTACGTCTGACAGAATCTGATCTTGATGACTATGAACGTAGCATTCAAAACAGGTTAGACCGATATAAAAGGGTGCTTGCGAGACAAGATATTCCCGAGTGGATAGAACAGATCTTTAATAGACCTACACCCGAGCAAGCGCCCAGCTCAGATGAAATACTTGAGCTACCTCAAGATGAGGAGAATCCTCTAATCAATACTGATCACTATACAGGATCAACAACTGAAGTTCAACCTTCATTTTCTAACCTCTCATCTAATACAACTTCACGTGATGATTTGTTTACAGAGTCTGATTAATTTTCAGACAGCTCTTCTCAATGTTCCCTGGATTCTATAAGTTCAATACATGAGGCTACTGAACTAGCTAGCTCCTCACAAGAACCCAGAGAAACAAGTGAAGCTGCAGATGAAACTCTTAGTGAAGCTGCAATAATCAGTGAATCTGAACCAGAAGATGATAAAGCTAATGCTGCAGCAGCAGTCGAAGCTGTAATTAAAGCTGAGGCTAAGCAAGAAGCCTTAAGCAATACAAGTAATGGTCACAATTGCTCACACCAGCCTTCTAGAGTAAGTGCTAACAATGAGAAGACTATTATAAACCTTGTGCACCAATTATTAGATTTATCTTCACCAGAACAATCAGTTGACTCTTTACAAGCCTTTAGTTTTCAGCTTGAGTCACTGTTAAATTCCTTCAGTAAAGAGGTGGATCACCCAACTGCTGAGTGGATGACTAAAATTGTCATGCAAAGAAAATTGTCTGGTGACACACTCAATAAATTATATGTATACCAGAATGGTAATACCCTGTCAATGCAGGATATATTTACAGGTTTGCGCAATATGAGTAATCATACAGCAAACCAGGCAAAATGCTTCATCTGAATGCACCAAAACTGTACCCACATCAGTTTCTTTACCTGAAACTCCTAAAGTGACACTGTCACTAGGTAATAAGGGTACTAATAATCAATGTAATGACAATGAGTCAAACACTGATTCATCAGTAAGGCCTAAGAGCCCCACAGGTGCTCCTAAGAGACCTAATAGTCCAAGGAGCACTCCCAATAATTTCACAGGTGCTCCTAAGAGACCTAATAGTCCCAAGAGCACTCCCAATAACTACACAGGTGCTCCTAAGAGACCTAATGGTCCAAAGAGCACTCCCAAGAGCCCAGTAATGGCTCCCCAGAGTACACTAAGTACTCACAAGAGAATCAATAGCAAGCAAATGCAAGCAGCAAAACCATCACAACCTGCAAATACTGTTTTACCTAAACCGGTAACCCCTAAACGAGCTGTAGGATGGGGAATGTGCTTGTTTTGCAATCAAAAACATTCTCTGTACAAATGTACCAATTACCCTAATAGAGACACAAGAGTCAAACGACTCAAACAGTTACACAAATGTACTAGGTGTCTCAAATCACATAATGTTAATAGCTGTGACACCCCACTGAACACCTGCAATAGGTGTAGAAGGGGCAAGCATTATGCTGCACTGTGCAAATTAGTTAGGACGAATTATGTCAATCCTAGAATAGGAGGTAGAGAATCTACACCAGTACAGTGCTGCAAGGTGCGAGATGTGTACAGCGTAACTTCACAAGTATCTCAAGTGGATGCTGCTTTGCCTACTGCCCAACTTCAAGTAAAGAACAGAGGAGCCAAGATCACCACTCGTGGACTATTTGATCAAGGATCCCAGAGGACTTTCATTACTCAGAAAGCAGCAGAGGCACTCAATTTACAACCAATCAGACAGGTAAAATTAAACTTGTCAGGGTTCATGATAAATAGAGGAACCCATGAATACTCAGTAGTTCAACCGCTTGTACGACTAGGTAGTCATGCCAAGGCTGTCCAAGCCATTGTTGTAGATCAAATACCCTTTGACTTAAATATTAAGGGTCTGGGGTACACAGCCCACTTCCTGCAGGAACGTGAAATTAATTTGGCAGACAACAAGTTAACGTCTGACCGCCTTAACAATGTAGATGTACTAGTAGGAGCAGACTACTATTACCAGTTCATAACTGGACATGTTAAACGATTGGGCATGAATATGCTCCAATCTGCAGGTGGCTACTTACTTACCGGTAAAGTTCTGAATGTGAATAAGCCTAGGGCTGCCAACAATAATAAAATAGTCAGCAGTAAATCAATTCTCCAGCAGCCAGCTAAAATGAGAAACACAGCTGAGTAATAAACCCAGATTGAATGTAGTACAATTAGTACTCGCCGAGATGTTTCATAGCTCTCAGTGAAAAACCAGTGGTCCGTACCTAAACAAGTACAAGTCACAGCGACCAGGCCATTGAATCCACTGCAGACTGCAGACTTAGAATTATTCTCGACAAGTAATAATTGACCACACTCAGTCTCCCTAGGTAATTAATAATATTAGGCTAGAGAATCTAGCACTTCCTAGGTAATTATTAATATTAGGCTAGAGAATCTAGCACTCAATGCATCTAGCATTTCCTGAATTTAGCAATACTATGAAGTCGTTAAGCAACTTCTATAATTATAAATTCACTGGGACCAAGGTCCAAAATGCTTGCGCTTAAGGTTTGCCAAGAAAACCTTATCAATTCAATGTTTTCTGCACTAAGAGTTAGTGAAAAATACTTGCATCAATTTTTGTTTCAGCTGTTTTTCTTTCGTTTTTGCTTAATTATTGTAGGAACGCAGCACGAACAAACTTGCAAACTTACCAATACGTAAGTGAATCTACAGAAAACTAATAATCCGTGAAACGTTTAGGTTGGGAAAATGTTGTAAATTATCTTTGAATAGGATTAATCGTAGTAGTAATTAAATTTCCAGCAACCTTAGGTTTCCCTTTGTTTAATGCATTATCATTAAAACATCAGCATTGTTACTTAACATGCTTAATGAGCTCAATATAGCTCACCTTTGAGTTAACATAATATTTGAGCAATTTAATGTTCCCCATGCCAATATGAGCACTGCTCGCCATGATAATTGAACGCTACAATGCTCCCCGCGCTAATTCGAGCACTGCTCCCTAGAGAATCTGTCTAGATTCCGGCTTAGCTATTCTTCAACAAGGATCTTGCACTAATAACCCGAGTTGATCTTACAACTCACCTGTGAATTAACGTAATAATTGAGTGCTTTATTGTTCCCCATGCGAATACGAGCTCAATATTGCTCGCCATGATAATTGAACGCTACAATACTCCACCTCGTTAATTCGAGCTCAATATAGCTCACCCTGTTAACTGTTAACGAGCTCAATATAGCTCACCCTGTTAATGTTAACGAGCTCAATATAGCTCACAATGTTAACGAGCTCAATATAGCTCTCTCTGTTAACTCTGTTAACGAGCTCAATATAGCTCACCCCGTTAGTTCGAGCTCAATATAGCTCACCCCGTTAGTTCGAACTCAATATAGCTCACCCTGTTAACTGGTAACGAGCTCAATACAGCTCACCATGTTAACGAGCTCAATATAGCTCAACCTGTTAACGAGCTCAATACAGCTCCCAATGTTAATTTGAGTACATTACTGCTCACAATTTAGCTAGAGTAACTCCACTAAGAATTAGTGAGTTATCACAATTAGCTTAGTCCTCTACTTAGGTAGGTTAGGAATTTAAACCATTTATTTAGGTAGGTTTAGGGACTTTAGTTAGTGTCAACTGAGTACTAGCCTAGTCTGTACTCACAATTAATTACAGTTGACTATACTTAAAGAGACTGATTTAATAAACTCAATTTTCATTTAAAGGCTGAGGATGTATTAATGAGTTTATAGTGTCAAGCCTATGAGCTGCAATTCAATTAGCTCATAAATCAAAATGACTAGGCAACTAATCTCACTGTCGACTCAGAATCTTCCTTGATTTTAATGAACAAACCTTTTCAGTTCTCTAATATTACACTATTTTAGCTAGTTAGTAACTTAGTTATACCATCAGTCAGAATGACTACTGCACGGCAGTACATATTAAATTAAATTTCCTCATTTGATTTTGGGGTGATCATGATGCTGCGTGATGTTATTGTCTAGTAACTCAATAGTTACAAGTCACAGCGACCCTAGACAGTGACCTTACTGTAGTGTCAGAGTCTCCTTGATCTTGAATGATCCAATAATACTTTACTGTATAATAATGTAGAATACAATTTATACAATAATGTTATCAGTTCTTAGGAGCTTTTTCTGAGTTTGCCTACAATTCAACAACTACATAATACAACCATTACATGTCACTGCGACCCTAGTTGTTGAGTTTATTGTAAGCTTTAGAGAGTTCTTGATTACAGATAACTTAATCTTCTAATATTTCAATGTTTAATCCATGTTTCCATTTAACATGAATTCCTTTACAAGACTCAAAGTCTTGTATGTCCTTGACAATTACGGGACATCCGTTATGTGTACTAACATACTTACATTAATACTAACTTCGGGATAGGTACGTCAGTACTCAACATTGCACTGCGACCCGACTTTTCTCCCCCCGGAGTTATGTTGGAAATTTCCAACGCTAATAAACTACTATTGTATTATAATAAATCATCATCATTATATACTAACTACAGTAGTTACTAATTTCACTAACGGTAAACATAAATTAACCATTTCATCTGCGTATTAGTGCTAGAATTCTCATGAAATCGAGTAGCAACATTGCGTCAGATAATGTCCAGTTAGACACATTTATTACCAATGGATTAGAGAATTGAATGTGGTTCTCTAAAAATCATCAGTATTCCGTGTAATAATTACTTACGGATAATATAACTCCCAATAATCTAAAACCGAGAGTTATTAACTAAAATTGTTATCAAGCAGTAGTTTATCTGTTACGTGCGAATGCCATGGAGAAAATGAAATCTTCTCCATTTCTCGTTTAACACCGTAAAACGAGAATATGATAATATTTAAATCCCTATAATTGCAACACCGTTCTCATTAACATATTACATCCATAATTGCGCGGAAAAGAATTATTCGTGATTAATAATTTCTGTGGTGAATGCGAGAGACGGGTTGAGGGAGGCAGCGACGCCATTGTGCGAGAAAAGGGATCCCTGGCGTGAAGAGTGGCGAGACACGTGGTAGTGACTGGGGAGTTTATCGGCAAGAATTACGCTGATACTCGGTCAACAGTTAATAATTATTCATCCACGTGTTCTATAGTGCCCAGCCAGTTAATAACGCATCAACAATTGAAGTCAAGACCCGTAATTACACGTACACAGCAGTGAACGTCAGGGACTGGCTGACGCGGTACCGGCAGACCTCAGTATTCTATACGCTCACGATAAGTATAGGTTTCTCGTTTGATGCATCATGCAGAATTGTATATTTGTGAGTAGTCTGTCGTTATATAGCGAGGAGACCCAATATACAACGTTAGTACCAGTTTGGCAATTTCCTCCGTTTTCATGAATATTGAAATTAAAACGTAGCCTATTCAAATGCTACTTAATTTTCTCTGATTTCAGCGTGTATGCGAGGAGTCATCAAGTTGTTTCTCTTCATTCGTGTTATTCACCTCTAGTTCTTTCCTTGTGGAGATCCTGTGAACACGAGGACGAATGACGAAATGATGTTATAGAAATCGTCTTAAAGCTAAGACCCTTTTCGTACAAATTTATTTTACATGATTTGATTCTTATATAATTCCTGTAGAATCTTTACATTGAATAGATTATTACCAGAAATGATGATTGGTAATCAATGTGTTTGCTCTGACTGTTGCTCAGTAATTATAATCGTAATTATAATTTGATCATTCTAATGATCACTTTTGTTAGTTTTCCCTCTTTTCTCAAAAGTGGGTGGTCCTTCGATTTATTAAATCAAATAAGTAAATAATTGAATATATGAGTCAAGCCCCAGATATCCCACAACACCTGTGTGGTTCTACAGCTGTATCTTGCTCTGGTTAGGCCCCATTTAGATTATGCAGTTCAGTTGTGGTCGCCGTACAATAGAATGGATATAAATTCACTTGAATGTGTCCAGCATAGGATGACTAAGTTAATTCCCCAAATTAGAAATCTTTCATATGAAGAAAGATTAACAAAGCTTAAATTGCATTCACTGGAAAGGCGAAGAGTTAGGGGTGATATGATAGAGGTTTACAAGTGGATGAATGGACACAACAAAGGGGATATTAATAGGGTATTTAAAGTATCAACACAAGACAGAACACGAAACAATGGGTATAAATTGGATAAATTTAGATTTAGGAAAGACTTGGGTAAATACTGGTTCGGTAACAGGGTTGCTGATTTGTGGAACCAATTACCGCGTAACGTGGTGGAGGTGGGGTCACCTCCATGCCAAACGCCATGCAACCTCTGAAGAGTCAACTAACACAACACCTGTACCCCCTATTAGACTATTTTACAGGAACTTCGTTTCGACGGCTCATAAAATGGAGGAAAAGGTCCTGAAAGATATTATTGATAGGAACGTTATCCCTACAGACAAAATTCAGAAAATACAATTGACAATTTACTACAAAAACAAAAAAACGGCCAATCTACTAATGAAAAACTCTCCAGACACCAAACAGAACGCCTTGAAGGAAACTAACATCGTCTATACCTTCAAATGCCCACTTTGGGACTATAAGCCCTAAAGAACCCAGTATATAGGCAAGACAACAACCTCTCTTTCCAGGCGATTAACAATGCACAAACAACAGGGCTCCATCAAGGAACATATAATCTCTTCTCACAACCAGACCATCACCAAAGAAATCTTAACAAGCAACACAGAAATCATTAATAAATACAGCGATAGCAGGAGGCTCGACATTAGCGAGGCACTATGCATCAAAAAGTCAACACCAGCAATCAACAGCTAATTAATGAAAAACTATATTCTACCCACTTCAAGACCCCGAACCAACTTAGAAGCAGCAAGAGGAGGTATGGGCCAATAGGCCTTCTATAGTTACTTCCATTCTTATGTTTTCATACGCATTGTTTCGTGTTCTGTCTTAGCTTTTTCACCTCACCCAAAACTTTTGTGCCATATCACCTCACCGAAAACGAATATAAGTATGATGAATTTTCATGTGCAAACTAAGTCTTTGAAAATGTAATAAGCATTACAACACGCATTCAGGCATCAGACCAGAATTTACTCTTAAATCTAATCTTACCCTATTCCATTTATATTTTAAATTTATTTGTATTGATCTATGTCATTTATTGAAATCAATTATTGATCTCATTTTTGTTCTTTTAATTAAGTTCATACTAATTATAAGTTAAAACTAAGCTTAATAAAATTTATTATCTTTAAGATTATTTTACTTTACAATTATCATTTGTCAAATTTTTTTATATATTCATCTTGACAGTCTCTACTGATTTTTTGTTCTCTCCGCCAAACTTGTGTATCCTCCATGGCTATCTAGTGACCTTAATTCTACCCCTAATTGTTTCAATTCTTTGTTTACTTGCATTTATTGTTGTGTCTTGCCATAATTATTCTCTAATTTAGCAGACTCAATACTTTGTAAGCTCTTATTGTATTGTTATATTATTATATTGTGTTTTGCTATAATTACTTTCTATTTTACAGCAGATTTGTTTTTCATCTGTTCATGTAATTGCTTATCTTATTGTATTGTGACATTCTTTTCTATATTGATATATATTTTCTGTCTATTGTTACTTACAGTGTACCTGAGAGTACCTGTAAGCAATCTACCTCATTTTTCATTTTTGCTCAATTTTTTTGTATTGCTTAGTCTTGTTTATATTTTTGTTTTGTATATCTATATCTTGCGTTTTGTATAGTCCATGTTTATATGTTTTTTCTTTAATTTCATTCATTACCTAGGTTTCCTAGCCTAGCCATACTCCCTTACTCCATTGTACCCCTGTAAGCCCCTTTTGTGTTTGTTTGGTACAGTATTGTGTACATTTATTTCTTTTTGTTTTTCTTGTTTTTCCTGCAATCAGCTTTTTTTATGCAGTCAAGTATAGACCCAGAACTTAACCTCTTATCCACTATCTATGACAATAATCACTTTAATGATCTAAATTGCAGATATTTTGCAGCACATGATGTAAACAATGTATTAACTCATAGTCACAATATCTCTGTAATCAATTTGAACGTTAGATCCCTAGGTAAACACTTCGATGATGTTAGTGCCTTGATTGAAGCTATTGACAACAAATTCTCTTTTATTATACTTACTGAAACATGGTTGAAAGATGATACTACTCAACTCTTTAACATGCCTAACTACTCAGCAATCCAGAACTGTCGTCAACTTCAGAGAGGTGGTGGCACTGCTCTTTACTACCACCAAGAACTAACATGCTTAAAAGAAATTAGAACTAGAGACTGCTATGGGGAGTATATCTTCGCCAGCTTCAGAGTCAAGGGTGCCGAGTCTATCCTGTCTGTGGGTGCAGTTTATAGAATTCCTAACACTGATGTGTCCGAATTCAACTCAAACCTTAGAAATCTAATACTTGATAACAGACTGAACAAAAACCACCTAATTATCGCAGGGGACTTTAATATTGACCTCTGCGAGCCAGAACACCCTACTGCTGTTAGCTTCCTCAACTGTATGAATTCCTGCTTCCTCATACCCTTAATCACTAGACCTACTAGAATCACTGATAGCACTGCCACGACTCTAGATCACATCTGGACAAATATAACCTCTCCGCTTACTTCAGGTATAATCACCGATAGCACTACAGACCATTACCCCACATTTCTCTTAACTAACATTAGCAAACCACCTCTTGAGTCAAGAGAGATACGTTTTAGACTACACAATGAAACTGCTATAGACAATTTTATAACTGCTACTGATAATGTCAACTGGGAGTCCGAGTTAGGTAACATAGAAGACATCAACCTAGCAGTTCAATCTTTTCTTCAAAAAACTCTTAGCCTTTATAATACCCACTGTCCTATGCTTACAAAACAAGTCACAACCAAAAGGCTTCACAATCCCTGGCTTACAAAGGGAATACTTAAATCTATTAATAAAAAACATGACCTTGAGAAAAAGTATAGGTTAGGAATTGTCTCCAAAGAATTCTCAAAGAATTACTCATTATTGCTATCTAAGATAATTGGACGAGCCAAAACTAAATACTACGAAGATAAATTTACCCAAATAAAGAGCAACATTAAACAAACATGGAGAACAATTTCACAAATATTGGGATCAAAGAAGTCTTTAAATAACAAACCGACTCTCCTGTCTAATAACGATGGTCAGCTTTCAGCCTCTGATTCTGCTATTGAGTTCAATAGGTTCTTCTCTTCCATTGGTTCATCCCTTGCTAATGATATTCCATCTTCCAGTACTGACATTAAGGACTATCTTACAGGGAACTATCCCCAGTCTCTGTACCTAAAGCCTATTAATTCCATTGACGTCAATGAGATAATCCTTTCCCTTAAAACCAAGTCTGGTGCCCTTGAGGAGATACCAACTTTAATCTACAAAAAAGCCTCCAGATCTTTAGCCCCTGCTATTGCTTTGCTCTTCAACAAGTCACTTGAACTCCAAACCTTTCCAGATATTCTAAAAAAAGCGAGAGTAACGCCTGTCCACAAATGTGGTGATCTCACAGATGTTAACAACTACAGACCTATATCAATCCTGCCAAACTTGTCAAAAATTTTTGAAAAACTAATCTATAAGCAGCTTTACTCATATCTAGCCAAACTCAATATACTTAGCCCTTGCCAATATGGCTTCAGGCCCAAAAAAAGCACTAACGATGCACTTATTAGTATGCTTAACTCGATTCATACAGCTCTTGATACAAATGAGTTCCCTGTTGGGTTATTTGTGGACCTGCGTAAAGCTTTCGATACTGTCAACCACCAAAACCTTCTTCTTAAATTACATCATTATGGTGTCAGAGGACACTCCCTACAATACCTCAAATCCTACCTTACTGACAGGCTCCAATGTGTTTCTGTGAATAATACAATTTCTCCCACCCTACCCATCAACATTGGTGTTCCTCAGGGCAGCATACTTGGCCCTCTCCTCTTTCTCATCTACATTAATGACCTTCCAAATGCCTCCCAACACCTCAAACCAATCCTATTTGCTGACGACACAACCTTCATTTACTCCAGTCCTGATCCCCTTGCTCTAAATGCCACAGTAAATACTGAGCTAAATAAAGTCCATCTATGGCTAACTGCCAACAAACTCACCCTTAACATTGACAAAACTTTCTATATTCTGTTTGGCAATAAATCCTCTAATCAAATAAATCTCAAAATAAACAATACCCAAATTTGTAACAAATTAGATTGCAAATTCCTTGGCATTCTCATTGACCACAAGCTGAATTTCCAGGGACACATTCTAAACATATCAAAAAAAGTTTCAAAAACTGTGGGCATTCTTTCTAAGATCAGATATTATGTACCACGCCCTGCCCTGGTGACTCTCTATTACTCCCTTATCTATCCATATCTCAACTATGGTATTTGTGCTTGGGGCTCTACTACCCAAAATCACTTACGTCCTCTAATTACTCAACACAAAGCTGCTATTAGGACAATATCCAATTCTGGCCCCAGACATCACTCGGTACCCCTACTCAAATCCCTGAATATGTTAGACATTAAGTCACTGCACATTCTCTCATGTGTACTATACATATATAAAACGCTAAACTGTAATGCCAATCCTGATCTCAAAAGCTTCATAGAAGGTTGTAACAGAACCCATGAGCACCACACCAGAAATAAATACAGTTTTGATATTCCTAGAGTACGACTTAATCAAACCAGAAATGCTCTACAAATCAAGGGGCCCAGAATGTGGAATGACCTTCCCAACCATGTTAAAGACAGTACCTCTCTCAACCAGTTTAAGTTAAAAACGAAGCTATACCTAATAAATTCCCTGTAACCTACCTTACCCCTCTATTGTCAACCCATGTATGTTTTTTTTTTTTTTTTCAAATCAACGCTGTTTTAATGTAATTTTCTGTAATAATTTGTAATTGTATTTGTGCTGTTTTTTTCAACAATGTTCCCCCCTCTTTTACCTCTATTTTTATTTGTACTCAACGCATTTTTTTTCTTTTTACCCATTAGTTTTAAGCTTTAGTCAGTAGTGTTTTTTCCTGCCCGAAACGCTTTGCGTAATAGTGGCTTTAGGCATTGTATGTACTAGCTCTTATCTATAAAGCCAACAAACTTTGTAAAATCTCTTTATGTATGTACCTTTGCCTAAATAAAAATTATTATTATTATTATTATAGAAATAAAGAATGAATTTTGGAGAGTTAATCTTTCAATTACCCCCGACAGTGAAGAAAAACGGAAGAAATATTGAGAAGATTTGCGTTAGAGTTATTAATCTTACCCTTTCGGTCATATTCAACAACATATATTTACAAGAAAGACTGCTATACCTATATATATATATATATATGTATATATATATATATATATATATATATATATATATATATATATATATATATATATATATATATATATATATATATATACAGACAGATAGCTAGTCAGACAGCAGACGAACACCCTGACAGACAGACGGGGCGGGGTGCAGAAAAACGTGAAGATGTAAGCACACACACCGTGAGCCTGGAAGTGTCACAGTTCCTTAACGTTGGTTATCAGTTGTCACTTCCAGTAGTGATGATAGGCGGTCTCATTAACACATTTACGGAGGTGTTGGAGCAGCTCTTCCGGCCTCGGACGCCTCGCTAACGACAACCATGGTTGTTCGTGTCGTGACGACCAATTGAAGGCCAGACCCTTATGCGTAAGACGGCGTTCAGTAGCTCCCGATGACTGCTTCTTATAGCCTGGCGCAGGTGTCAATCTTATCAGCAATATTGATGCCCGCGACCTTCATGTCTCTGCATAATTTTAATTGTGCTTCCTGGGAATTAAACTGAACTCTTTTAATGAATTAGGAATGTGTAACACGAAGATATCCATTGTGTATGAAGTATTTTCATCTCTTTGTGAGAGTGGAATTGTTGGAGATGCAATTGATTAAGTTGATGGAGTATTCCTTATTCATCAAGTTGTTCGGCATCAGCGAGAGAGCTTTTCAGCATTCCTGAGCAGGTGTGTCGAGTATGCAAAGAAACACTACAAGGAATATGCTATTATTGTCTTTGATAGTCACTCAGAACATTTAGAAGAACAAAGCACAAAATGTGATGAACGCGCTCGTCGACCGATGAGTTCCCACCAGAGAAGCCATGTTTGATGAAATGATGCCACCAACAACATTTCAAAGTCAGTTTCTCTCAAACGAGAGTAACAAGAGCAGCTCATCACTGCTCATCACCAAGTTGATCACCGCGAGTGTCACTGTATAACAAGGTGCTGAACACACACTGATGGTTAATACTGCTACTGAAGAGTCCAACAGGACTGAAACAGTAACAATAGTAAAAGGTTTTGACCTTTTGGCAATCCTTACAGCATTAGCTAAATCATAGACAAGACAACGGAAATACAGAAGACAAACTGTACACACAGCAGCCTCAGTAAAGTATGGATCAGTTATCAACATTCTTATCTTACATGCAGGCGCTGATACTACTGATTTTTACACACAAGGGAAACTGAAGTTCATGCAAAACTTTCTTGAAGAACTTCAAGAAGGTGTTGCACTGTTCAAGGAATCACCTGCTGAACCTGCCAAGATTGCTGAAGTAGGAAAAGCTTTAATTTTTCGGTTGTATGGTAATAATAAAAGTGAATCCCTTTGTGATATGAGATATCAATGTTTTGTCAAATAATAATAATAATAATAATAATAATAATAATAATAATTTATTTAGGAACAGTCATACATAGTTGCAGAGTTACAGTACAAACATTCTGTTAGATTTAAAGATAGAGGTAGTACATACAATACTTAAAACCACTAGTACGCATAACGTTTCGGGTAAGAATAACTGAATACAAGTCAATTTATTTTGGCCTCCTTGCTCCTACAGACGCTGATGTTCGATTTCATTCATTACATACGTATCACCAAGTTCAGAAGTGGTTGGGAAGTGATTTTTCACCTACACAA
This sequence comes from Procambarus clarkii, assembly GCF_040958095.1. Classification (NCBI taxonomy): domain Eukaryota; kingdom Metazoa; phylum Arthropoda; class Malacostraca; order Decapoda; family Cambaridae; genus Procambarus; species Procambarus clarkii. Next base: position 17,648,765 of record NC_091240.1, on the reverse strand, counting down.
CGGGGCTGGAATGTGAATCGGAAAGGACTGGCCCCCATCACACAGATAAAGAACCTGCTCCTTCAGAGCTGCTCAACATTATATTCTGCAAATGTCTTAAAGGTTGCACAACAGCCACTTGCAGCCGTTTAACGGCTGGAGCAAAATGCTCTGATATGTGTCTCATACAAGAGATTATAATGTTCAAACTCTGAGGTAAACATCGAAGAAGAGGGCTGTGATGATTCTACTAATACAATGTTGGAAAACTTCCTAGTAGCAGAAGGAGAAACAACACAAGGTACAGAATTAACAGAAGCTACACGTTCACTCACCTGTGTCTTCCAATTATTCTACAAATCAACCTTATTAGATTTCATTATATTCCTGTGGAGAATAAGATATGTTAAATCAGAGCAGAGTGATGGGAGATTGTATGCCGCACTGTCCTTAACATGAGAACCAAAACTGTCAAGGAGAACAATAATATTTCTAAAGATGCAGTAGTAATTGGTCAGTCAACGACTACTGATAACTTCCTGTAGTTAAGGTATTCTGGCTTATTCTAAGCCAGAATAAAGAAAGGACACAACTGCAAGACAATTTTCTCAATTATATTAGGTAACGTGGGCATAGACAAAATGGTGCGAACATTGTGCCATCTCTAGTGTCAAAACCAGGCTACGCACTAGAATTATATATAAAACATGTATTGTAGAGAATGTATTGTAGATTACTTTATATCAACACATTTTCTTCTAATGTGAGACCTAAGCGAGATATTCACACAAAACTGTTTTTAGTCGCCAATTTTTTAAGATGGCGGTCAAATCTGGGGCGGTAGAGGGGTGCAAAATTAATATATTAAGTTCTCTATTACAAAGACGACAAAACTTATTGCAGCTTTCCATCATTTTTTTCCTTATTCAACCCCCTATCGACTGGCCTACTTACCACACTGGAGGACAGGAGAGATAGTGGGGACATGATAACAACATTTAAGATTCTAAGGGACATTGATAATGTAGACAGAGCAGTGTTCTTTAAACCTAGGAACAGCAGAACGAGGAGTCATAGATGGCAACTGGATACTCAAATGAGTTTCGGAGAAATCAAGAAGAACTTTTCCGGAGTTAAAACTGTCAATAAATGGAACATCTTAAATGCAGAATTCGTTGAAGCTAATGTGAAACAAAGTTTTAGAGGAAAATGTGATAAAAACGTTAGAAATGAATCACTTATATTAATATAAGAACGCTTGGAGGGTGGGGCTAGGAGCCTAGCTCGACCCTGCAAACACATCTAATTGAGCACATACACAGCAACAGACACACATACACATGACGCGAAATTAATGAAACAAATTGTGACACATGAGGATTGTAGGATCTTCTAAGTGGAATTTAACAAGTTGCAGAGATGGTCAGAGAAATGGCTGCTGGTGCTACTTGAAAATGTAAAGAGATAGAAATGTGAACAGGTGACAGGAGACCAAAGAAACAGTATACAATGAAGGGAACTCTCTACCTATAACGACTTGAGAAAGAAACCTGGGAATGGACGTAACATCAAATCCAACTCCAGTGGCACACATGAGTAGGATAACGTTGGCAGTGTACTTTACGCTAACAAAAGTTAGAACATCATTCATGAACCTAAGTAAGGAGGCTGTCGGGAAAAAAACGACCCCATTTGCTAACCTTTAATACAATATGTAGATTGTATATTTTGTTACTCTTTTTTGTACTAACAAATTAACACATATTAACATAATTATTTTATTTACCCATGCAAAGAAAATTAGAATTGTCGAATTTTCCCCGAGAAAACGGGATATCATTGCCACGTCAGCAACATTAAATTCATCAGTTAATAATATTGTGAATTCATCTTAAAACATCAGTCTCTGGACTGCAAACATCATAAAAACATTTCCCTGGAACGAACTTAATTATCAGTACTAAAATAAATTAAATATAAACCCTCTTTCCAGTTCTTGATAAAAACTCATCTGGAGGAAACGCCCAATGCGAGAGGAGGGGTGGGATGGGGGAAGCCATTTTTCAACCCGGAACGGAAATGTGTTGTGTTGCTGTCCTGAGTATTTGCAAAATACAGATCATTCTCACGGAGTTGGCCAGCACAAATTGACACCATTGTATCCAGGGAAGGAATTGTATCCGTACAGTGGTCATAATGTTATAAGAGCTCCTACTTATTGTGTAATATACTGTTTACGGTTACAGTGCATGGAAAAAACAAACCCAAAGGTGAGTAATAATATCATCTTTTCAGTTCAGATTATTGTTATATACTGTACATGGAACTGAATAATTTATGTGTAGCAAAATTTACGGTGTGAACTCGTTGGCAGGTAATTGAGACGGAAGTTACCCATGTAGCGTCACTCCGAGGAGACCCCATGACTGATCTTGTCCCATCCCGTCCATCACGACGCTATGCGCACAAGACAAGAGTCTGGCTGGTTACTCACATGTTCTACATGAATATCTGAATGATGAAGCCTTCTAGTCAGATAAGACTTTAAAAAATTGTAATAATCATTGTAGTCTAACATCTATTAACAACTTAGTCGTCAGTTTCCTACCAATCGATTAATTTCGATTTTTTAGGATATTATTAACAACCCCCAACTTGTGTAAAAGCCACTTGTGGGAAAATTAAACATACAATCCACTCAATTAAGCATATAGTCTACTTTAGTCTCATACAGTCCACTTTAAATATAATTGTAATTAAAATAAATAATAAGATCCCACAAGTCACTTTTCTCCACAGAGGCATTTATAGTGTTTTACACTGCCTACGTGAGACCAGTCTTAGAGTATGCCACCCATCATGGAGCCCCCACCTGAAGATATATATAAGGAAACTGGAAAAGTTTCAGAAATCTGCGACGTGGATCGTTTCAGAATTGCGAGGGATGAAGAGCAACAGAAAGACCTGAACCTGGCGGTGCTAGGAAAAAGAAGAGAGTGGGAAGACATGTAGGGGCATAAAATACTTAGGGGGGATTGACAAACTGGAAATAAAGGAAATGTTCACAATGGATGCCAATAGAACAAGGGGACATGGGTGGAATCTTGAGACTCAGGTAAGTCATATAGATGTTAGAAAGTTTTCATTTAGCTTAATAATGGTGGGAAAATGGAATGAGCTAAAGGAGCAGGTTGTGGAAGCAAACAGTATTCACAACTTTAAAAGCAGACATGACAGAAAAATAGGACGGGAGTCATTGCTTTAGTTAAACACCTGACAGCAAAAGAGGCATAGTCCAAGATTTAAGGCTCGATCCTGCAAGAACAAATAGGTGATACCATCTTGAGGTTATCTTGAGATGACTTCGGAGACGCTAATGCGTCCCGAAAGATTAGCGTCCCCGCAGGGACTCTAATCTTGAGATTAGCGTCCCTGCAGCGCGGTCCTCGACCAGACCTCCTTTTTGTTACACACCCCCAGGAGGCTACCCGTAGCAGCTGTCTTACTCCCAGGTATCTATTTACTGCCAGGTAACAGGGGCATCAGAGTGAAAGAAACTGCCCATTTGTTTCCGCCTCCATCGGGGATCGAACCCGGAACCTTAGGACTACGAATCCGAAGCGCTGTCAACTCAGTTGTCAGGCCCCTGACAGACCATACACACACAGTGTGTGTCTGACAGTTAACTGACAGTTAAGAGCGGGGGGGGGACCAAAGAGCTGAATCTCAACTTCTGCAAACACAACTAGGTGAGTACACACACACACGTTCGTGTGATGTACATGAACATAGATGGGATTACAAGCAAGGCGAGTGAATTTAGGGAAAGAGCATAAGAAGTAAACCCAAATGTAATTGGAATCACGGAAACAAAACTCTCAGGAATCATAACAAATGGGGTGTTCCCCAGGATTACACTGTAATAAGGAAAGAGAGGGAGGGTAGGGGAGGAGGCAGAGTGTCCCAACTCATGAGAAAGGAATGGAGTTACAAGGAGATGGTTATCCCAGGCTGTGAAGGGTTTGGAGACTACATAGCAGGCACCATGACAATAAGAGGACCTAGAGGAGTAGTAGCAGTGATATATAACCATCCACCAAATGACAGAAGACCCAGGGAAGAGTACGACAGAAACAACATGGCAGTTAATAACATAATTGAGAGGGCAGCCTCTGCTGCCTGTAGAAATCGATCCCATCTGCTCATGATGGGGGACTTAAATCATGGAAGGATAGACTGGGAGAACGAGGAACCGCACGGAGTAGAGGATACATAGAGAGCCAAACTAGTGGAGGTGGCAACAAGAAACTTTCTTAGCCCCCTTCTAAGGGGGAGCCGGTCGGCCGAGCGGACAGCACGCTGGACTTGTGATCCTGTGGTCCTGGGTTTGATCCCAGGCTCTGGCGAGAAACAATGGGCAGAGTTTCTTTAACCCTATGCCCCTCTTACCTAGCAGTAAAATAGGTACCTGGGTGTTAGTCAGCTGTCACAGGCTGCTTCCTGTGGGTGGAGGCCTGGTCGAAGACCGGGCCACGGGGACACTAAAAAGCCCCGAAATCATCTCAAGATAACCTCAAGATAAGCCAACATAGCAGGGAACCCACTAGGATGAGGGGAAACGATGAACCAGCGAGACTCGACCTAGTCTTCACTCTGAATGACTCCGACATAAGGGAAATTGACTTTGAGGCCCCAGTAGGAATGAGCGACCACAGTGTACTGACGTTTGAGTATCTGGTCGAAGAGGGACTAAAGTACTCGATAAAGGGAACTGAAAGCAAAAGGTCAGATCATTCCGTAAGGGAAATTACGAGGAGATAAGAAAATTCCTAACGGATGTAACATGGGAATCAGAGCTAAGGGGAAAGACGGCCCAAGACATAATAGAATACATCACACAGAAATGTAAGGAGGCAGCAGAAAAGTTTATCCCGGCCCAAAAGGTAATAAATTAAATGCAGATGAGAAACCCATGGTTTAATCAGAGATGTAAGCTAGCTAAGCAAGTAAGTAAAAGAGCGTGGAGAAACTATAGAAATAACAGGACACCTGAGAGCAGAGAAGGAACCAGAGAGCCAGGAATGAATACGTCAGGGTGAGAATAGAGGCAGAAGGACAATATGAAAACGACATAGCAAGCAAAGCTAAGACCCAACCCAAATTACTGCACAGCCATATCAGGAGAAAGACAACAGTGAAGAAGGAAGAAGGAAGTCTTCACATTAGAGCAAGGAGATATTCCAGAGATAAGAGAAGGAATAATTAGCCAGGCATCACTAGAGGAATTTGAGATTACCAGTGGAGATGTAAGGAAGCTTTTGCTAGAGTTCGATGTGACAAAGGCTATAGGCCCGGATGGAATATCACCATGGATACTAAAGGAAGGAGCAGAAGCACTGTGCCTGCCACTCTCCATGGTGTATAACAAATCACTGGTAACAGGTGAAATGCCAAAAATTTGGAAGGCAGCAAACGTAGTTCCGATATACAAGAAGGGGGATAGACAGGAGGCACTGAACTACAGACCAGAGTCCCTAACATGCATATCATGCAAGTTATTGGAGAAAATTGTGCAAAAAACCTAGTGGAACATCTGGAGCGAAGGAACTTTGTGACACAACACCAATATGGTTTCAGGGAGGCAAGTCATGCCTCACAGGATTAATTGAATTCTACGATCAGGCAACAAGAATCAGGCAAGAAAGAGAGGGGTGGGCAGACTGCATATTTTTGGATTGTCAGAAAGCCTTTGACACAGTGCCACACCAGAGACTAGTGCGAAAGCTGAAGATGCAGGCAGGAGTGAAAGTGAAGCTACTCCACTGGATAGGGCGTACCAAAGTAACAGAAGACAGCGAGTCACTGTGCGGGGTGAGGTGTCAGATTGGCGAGACGTCACCAGTGGGGTCCCGCAGGGTTCAGTCCTTGGACCCATACTGTTTCTTATATATGTAAATGATCTTCCAGATGTTATAGAATCATTTTCCTGATTGTTTGCTGATGATGCAAAAATTATGAGGAGGATTAAGACGGAAGAAGATAGTATGAGACTACAAGATGACAGAGACAGACTGCATGAATGGTTCAACAAATGACTACTAAAGTTCAACCAGAGTAAATGTAAGGTAATGAAACTTGGCAGTGGAAACAGGAGGCCAGACACAGGATACAGAACGGGAGATGAAGTCCTTCATGAAATGGATAGAGAAGGATCTAGGAGTTGATATCACACCAACCCTGTCTCCTGAAGCCTACATAAAAAGAATAACATCTGCGTCGTATGCGAGGCTGGCTAACATCAGAACTGCCTTCAGGAACCTGTGTAAGGAATCATTCAGAACCTTGTACACCACATATGTAAGACCAATCCTAGAGTATGCGGCCCTAGCATGGAACCCGTACCTTGTTAAGCACAAGGCGAAGCTTGAAAAAGTTCAGAGATATGCCACTAGGCTAGTCCCAGATCTAAAAGGTATGAGTTACGAAGAAAGGCTGCGAGAAAATGCACCTCACGCCACTAGAAGACAGAAGAGTAAGGGGAGACATGATCACTACCTACAAAATTCTCAGAGGAATTTAATAGGGTAGATAAAGATAAACTGTTTAACACGGGTGGTACGCGAACAAGGGGACACAGGTGGAAACTGAGTACCCAAATGAGCCACAGGGACGTTAGAAGGAACTTTCAGTGTCAGAGTAGTTAACAGGTGGAATGCATTAGGCAGAGATGTGGTGGAGACTGACTCCATACACAGTTTCAAATGTAGATATGATAGAGCCCAGTAGGCTCAGGAATCTGTACACCAGTTGATTGACAGTTGAGAGGCGGAACCAAAGAGCCAGAGCTCAACCCCGCAAGCACAATTAGGTGAGTGTGTACACACACACACACACACAAGAAAGGGGATAGACAGGAGGCACTGAACTACAGGCCATTGTCCCTAACCTGCATACCATGCAAGCTGATGGAGAAGATTGTGCGAAAAAAACTAGTGGAGCATCTGGAGCGAAGGAACTTTGTAACACAGCATCAACATGGGTTCAGGGATGGCAGGTCCTGCCTCACAGGGTTACTTGAATTCTGCGACCAAGCAACAAAAATAAGGCAAGAAAGAGAAGGGTGGGCAGATTGCATATTTTTGGATTGTCAGAAAGCCTTTGATACAGTGACACACAAAAGCTAGTGCGAAAGTTGGAGATGCAGGCTGGAGTGAAAGGTAAGGTACTCCGGTGGATAGAGGAGTACCTAAGCAACAGGAGACAACGAGTCTGTGTGAGGGGTGAGGTCTCAGATTGGCGAGACGTTACAAGTGGAGTCCCGCAAGGGTCAGTCCTTGGACCTATACTGTTTCTGGTATATATAAATGATCTCCCAGAGGGTATAGATTCGTTCCTCTCAATGTTTGCCGACGATGCAAAAATTATGAGGAGGATTGAAACAGAGGATGATAGTAGGAGGCTACAAGATGACCTAGATAGATTGAGTGAATGGTCCAACAAATGGCTGTTGAAGTTCAACCCGAGTAAATGCAAAGTAATGAAACTAGGCAGTGGAAACAGGAGGCCAGACACAGGATACAGAATAGGAGATGAAGTACTTAATGAAACAGACAGAGAGAAAGATCTAGGAGTCTATATCACACCAAACCTGTCTCCTGAAGCCCACATAAAGAGAATAACGCCTGTGGCATATGCGAGGCTGGCTAACATCAGAACGGCGTTCAGGAACCTGTGTAAGGAATCATTCAGAATCTTGTACACCACATATGTAGGACCAATCCTGGAGTATGCGGCCCTAGCATGGAGCCCGTACCTTGTCAAGCACAAGACGAAGCTGGAAAAAGTCCAAAGGTATGCTACTAGACTAGTCCCAGACCTAAGAGGCATGAGTTATGAGGAAAGGCTGCGGGAAATGCACCTTACGACACTGGAAGACAGAAGAGTAAGGGGGGACATGATCACAACCTACAAAATCCTCAGGGGAATCGACCGGGTAAACAAGGATGAACTATTCAACACTGGAGGGACGCGAACAAGGGGACACAGGTGGAAACTGAGTACCCAAATAAGCCACAGAGACATTAGAAAGAACTTTTTCAGTGTCAGAGTAGTTAGTAAATGGAATGCACTAGGAAGTGATGTGGTGGAGGCTGACTCCATACACAGTTTCAAATGTAGATATGATAGAGCCCAGTAGGCTCAGGAATCTGTACACCAGTTGATTGACGGTTGAGAGGCGGGACCAAAGAGCCAAAGCTCAAACCCCGCAAGCACAATTAGGTGAGTACAATTAGGTGAGTACACACACACACACACACACACACACACACACACACACACACACACACACACACACACACACACACACACACACACACACACGCGGTTCAGGGATGGCAGGTCCTGCCTCACAGGGTTACTTGAATTCTACGACCAGGCAACAAAAATAAGGCAAGAAAGAGAAGGGTGGGCAGACTGCATATTTTTGGATTGTCAGAAAGCCTTTGATACAGTGACACACAAGAG